>NW_025197954.1:0-3237 GCF_004010195.1 Chiloscyllium plagiosum
AAGGATAGGGTAGGAATAGGGCCAATCAAAGACGGAAGTGGGAAGTTGAGTGTGGACACTGTGGAAATCGGAGAGGTGCTAAACGAACATTTTTCATTGGTTTTCAATCAGGAAAATTAGAATATTGTAGACAATAATGAGGTAGAAGATGTTAGACTAGAAAGGATCGAGGTTAGTTACGAACAGGTGTCATCAATTCTAGAAGGATTGAAAGTAGACAAGTCCCCTCGGCTAGATGGGATTTATCCATAGATTGTCTGGGAAGCTAGGGAGAAGATAGTAAAGACTTCGGCTCTGATATTGAGTTGTCATTGCCTACAAGTTCAGTACCAGAGGACTGGATGATTGCAAATGTTATGCCCTTGATCAAGAAGGGCAGTAGAGATGACCCAGGTAATTATATACCAGTGAGCCTTACTTCTGTTGTAGGAAAGGTTTTGGAAAGGATTATAAGAGACACTATTTGTAATCATCTGACAAACAACAATATGATTTCCGACCGTCAATATGGTTTCGTCAAGGGCAGGTCGTGTCTCAAAAACCTCATTGAGTTTTTTGAGATGGTGACCAAGCATATAGATGAGGGTAGGGCAGTTGACGTGATATACATGGATTTCAGTAAAGCCTTTGATAAGGTTCCACATGGTAGGCTGTTAGAGAAAATGCAGCAACATGGAATTGAGTGTGATTTAGCAGTTTGGATTAGAAACTGGCTTTCTGAAAGAAGGTAGTCAGAGGTGGATGATGGAAAATAATCAGCCTCCAATGCGGTTATTAGTGGTGTCAAGATAATACATGGCTTGGAGAGGGTGGACGCTAGGAAATTGTTTCCGTTAGGCGAGGAGACTAGGACCCGTGGACACAGCCTTAGAATTAGAGGGGGTAAATTCAGAACAGAAATGCAGAGACTTTTCTTCAGCCAGAGAGTGGTGGGCCTGTGGAATTCATTGCCACAGAGTACAGTGGAGGCTGGGACGCTAAATGTCTTCAAGGCAGAAATTGATAAATTCTAGATGTCACAAGGAATTAAGGGCTACGGGGAGAATGCAGGTAAGTGGAGTTGAAATGCTCATCAGCTATGATTGAATGGCGGAGTGGACTCGATGGGCCAAATGGCCTTACTTCCGCTCCTATGTCTTATGCTCTTCTAACATCATTGGACTTCTCTAGGGTCGATTCGACAGTCGATGGTTCAGTTTGCTGCAACATGTTGCAAGTATCCTTTGGCATATTGAGGGTTACCAGACCAAGTGTTAGATTTGGTCCAATTAAGAAATAACTGTCTTTTTTTATCTCATCCAGGATTTGGAACTCCAGACCTCCATTCCAGTTATTGCATTGGACTAGCAGAGTAATCTGTCAGCTTGGCGTAAGTGTGGTGCCATTATATAGCCTCATACTTGCTGTTGAGAGCTTCATTGTTAGATGATGATGTTGAGCTATACTGGTCTGTTCTGCTCAGGTTGTAGCATGATGCACCGGTATCTGTCTGACACTTTATGTTAATACAATGTTCTTCTTCTGCAATCCTCATTCCCGCGTACTCAAACCACGTCTCACCTGTTGACCTGACTGAACCAACTTGTTGGATAGAATATAGCGGATTCATCAGAATCTTCAGCCACTAGCTCTACAGTGGCCACGTCTACCTGTTTGTTGCTCGTATTCTTTATCATATGCCTGTGCACAAAGTTATATAGCTTTTTGCAGTAAGAACCTGGTTTCACCTCACTCAACATGGCTTCTTTTCTTCTGCATTGGGTTTGCCTTTTGTGACTTTATTACCATGTATGCCTGGAGTATCCGTCAGCATAATGCAATACCTGGTCTGTTTTGCTGTGAACAAGTTTGCAGATAACTCAAGTGAGTGGTATAGCAAAGTCTGCAGAGGGATATGAATAGATTGAGTGGGCAAGGGTCTCTCGAGGGGTGAAGTGTAAAAATAGGGAGGTTATGCTGCAGCTCTTTAGGGTGCTCATGAGGCCACACCTGGAATATTGTGTACAGTTTTATTCTCCTTGCACAAGAAAGGATGTATTGGCACTGGAGGGTGTGCAGACAAGGTTCTCTAAATTGATTCCAGAGTTGGGGGTGTTGGTCCCTTGCCTGCTAAGTCACGCCTGAATCAACTCTGCAATTGGGAGGAAGGGGCGGAACAGGAGGACCGAGTAGCGGCCGGTCTTCTAACCAGAGTGAATGAGGAGAGGGGCCAAAGCATTCTGGGGAGTGAACGCTTCAAGATTGGTCAGAGAGCAAACTACTTTGCAGGATTGATCATTCTCACGACATAGTGGAGCATTAAACGTCTCTCATTAATCAATGTGAGATTTTAAAGAATACTGTAGTTGAAATGTAAACGTGATAACGTACATATTTCCAATCGATTTACACTACTCGAGTAAGAAACTTCTTTTCAAACTCCCAGAACGATTGGTAATTTACATACCTGGCCGGTATGGTTGATTTGGACCGGACATTTTGCATGTTAAACATCTCTATGACTATAACTCGACAAAGCAATTGTTAATGACTAATATTTTACCCATGATCCTGTGCAGATATGAATATTCTCCATAAACTCACCGATAATCTCAGACGCACGCGCAGTTTGGTTTCCATGTGGAGCATGCGCAGTGTCACATTGATCAAGACACACACAGAGAGACATGGAGCTGCTTTCTCCGGCAGCGGCTGCGATCGGCTTCAGAGAGCGGCGCTCAGAGCCGGTGTGTGGGAGCCTCGCTGGGAGAAAGGAGCGGAGAGAATTCACAAATCTTGGATACAGGTTAAAAATAACTCGATAAAGACCCTACAGGCCCGGGTAAGGAGGTGGCGGTCCCTGATCAGGGAAGCGGCACAGGGTCACTGCCGCCATTTGTTTGAAGGAAAAGGGAGCGCTCAGGGCCGCCATGTTGAGAAGGTCAAGGTGCAGGAGGGCGGGGCTCTCGGGGTCTGTAGAACAATCAGAGGAAAGGGAAGACCCATTGTTACTGATTAATCCCACGGACACAGCGTCAGTGGGCGGTCCCACAGGAATATCCTCTCTCAGGCCTGCTGGGATGTTTCACTCAGTCAGAACCAGCAGCTCTCCTCCTCTCTCAGCTCCCCTTCTGTCCTTCCTGCAGCATCTGTCCCCTGGGACATTGAGCTGCCTGTCCTGTCCCTCCCTCAGCTGTTGTTCTGTAATACCTGTGATATCCCAGTCCCATCTTAGATCACTTCACTAAAGACAGGAAT
>NW_025197954.1:3381-5362 GCF_004010195.1 Chiloscyllium plagiosum
TGTTCTGTAATACCTGTGATATCCCAGTCCCACCTTAGATTACTTCACTCAAGACAGGAATGCACCCGATGGGTTTTTCTTAACATCAGCAATTGTTTAATACTCACTTACATGTTTTTAATTACATCGTTTTTGAAGCATTTACTTCACATTCAATCATTTGCAATGGTGGGATTTGGACCTGTGTCCAGAGAACATTTGCTGAGTTTCTGGATAAGTTATCACACAGTAATGCCACTAGGCCATCACTTCGCCTGCTCACAGTTTGTATATCCCAGTGCAACATGAATCAAAACCCTTTCTTCCTGCACAATTGTTTGACACGGCACTTTGGTGATGTGATTCAGTATCTCTCCATGTGGTATCCCTCACTGTGTGGGTCTAATTGCTGCCTCTGTCAGCGTCTCTCACTCTTGAAGCGACTCCAGATCATGAGCCAACAGCATTCTCCACTCCAGAGAGATGAGGCAGCACAGGTCAGGAATGTAGACTGGGATTTTTCAGATCTCTGGGCTCAGTGCCATTCTATATGTGTAACCCTCAAAGCATTAGTCTAATTTCCCATTCTGCCTATTTCTGTGTCTTCTACAGGTACTCATGGAGTTCCTGACTCAATAGACTTGCCAACTGCTGGTTGGGACGGTGGTTGGTCAGCCAGAAAGACAAAGTCAGGGAGGTCGGGAGTCTTCATTAAATCCTGCTGCCAGGTAAGATCATTCCAGTGCACAGAGCAGAAAGTAATAAGGGGTATCCAACATCAGCTAACAAGAGACATAGAGGAAGATCTGGAGGGGGAAGCACAGTACAGACACAACCCTGGCTCAATCACCACGCATGCGGCAAGTTTTGTTGTAATGAGACAGAATCCGGAGTTCCCAGTTATCAGTCCAGGCCTGTGCTTTCTTCGGGAGCATCAGAACAACTGAAGGGAAAGCAGGCCTCCCACGAGAGGGTGGCAATTCTGCCTGGGATCTCTCTGTTCCCTATTCCCTCTCCAACACTGTATCTATGGCTTGGATTGAGGACCAGTGTCTTCAATCATTCTAACTCCTATAACAATTCCTGTCTCTTTCATCTCCTCCCCTCTCACCAATTATTTCACATATTTGAAACCTCCAGTCCAGATGACCATCCGTATCGCTGTAACTTGCTTCAGTCTCTACAGCATGCCTTGTCTCGATAGTCTCCTCCTCCAATAACTGGAGACATCGGGTCTGTTTCTGTGCGGCATGACTCTTCGGCCGAGGTTTCCTAAATGGAATGAGTCGCGTTTGCTTGTGTTTGGCTCATATCCCTTCAAACCTTCTCCTCTCCATGTACCTGCCCGAGTGTCTTTTCCATGTTGTAATTATACTTGTATTTACCATTTCCTCTGGCAGTCCATTCCGTCTATGCGCCACCCTCTGTGGATAATGTTGCCCCTCAGCTCCCTCTTTCAATCCTTGCTCTCTCGCCTCACGTTTATGCTTCTAGCTTTGGACTCACCTACCCTTGGCAATTCACCTTACTTAGACCCTACATGGTTTCATAAACCTTTATAAGGTCACCCCGTGGCCTCCTCTGCCCAGGAGAAATATAGACGACAGTGTTACCAATATCTCCAACGCATGTACTCAATGCTCTGACCAATGAAGACAAGTGTGCCAATTGCCGCTTTCAACACCCTGTCGCCCTGTGATGCCAGTCCAAGGAACAATATAACTGCACCCCTTGGTCTCTCTCTTTTCTATAACACTGTCCAGGGCCCAATCATTACCTGTGTTAGTCCTCCCTGGTTTGACTTAACTAAATCCAACACCTGAATTAAACACCATCTTTCATTCCTTGGCCCAGTTGATTAACATCCCCTTCGATAACTATATTCCCTGCCCACTCTTCCACTAATCTTGGTATCTATAAACATATTAACAGGGACTCCTATATTTTCACTCAAATTTTTTATGTACGTGGTGCACAACAGTGGTCCCAGCACCAATCCTTA
>NW_025197955.1:0-5362 GCF_004010195.1 Chiloscyllium plagiosum
TTGCAGCAGAAGCTTCATGCACTTATATTCTGCATTTTGGCTGATAGAGGAAATGAAGCCATTCCCTCACTTAAAGATATTATTGAAGTATTCTTTTACCTTCTGCGTGCCCCTCAATTGTTTGCCTTGCACTTCTCTTAGTTGTTTGCGTCATTCACCTGGGTCCAGGCGATTCTGTTTTTAAATGGCACGCCTTGTGTTCCCTTGTCAAATCCAAGTACATGACATCAAGTTGCAAGTTACTGTCTCAAGCCAAAGCAGAAAGATTAATTCTGCCTGATCCTTCTGAAACAAATCCAGCTCGCCTGCCTGGGACTCCCTGGGCAGAAACCCAGCAAACAAAAACATTGCAGTAATGCACTAAATCTCAGTCTGGTGAGAGAAAAAAGAATGTAATTAGGAAATAAATGGTTTTAGAGAAATTATTGGGACTGAAAGCCAAGATAGATTTATCGAATTGGAATCATATATGAGAAATTGACCGACAAATACATTTTGGTGAAACAATCGATTCAACACATTGGGTTATCAGAAAAATAAATCAATAAATACAAGCTAGTGGGCAATATTAAATATTATGGAATTGGGCAAAATTCCATGTCAGCTCTCCCATGTTTTAAGAATGGGAGAGCTGACAGAAAGCAATATGTTTTTGGATCGTACTAATTATGTGGTATTGTGGTTGTGTTCGCCGAGCTGGGAATTTGTGTTGCAGACGTTTCGTTTGCTGTGCCTTCATCAATCTTTTTCATCATTTCCTTAAAAACTTCAACGAACTTTGAGACACACTATTTCCCACGCACAAAGCCCTGATGTCTACCCCTGAGCACTCCTTTGTTTTCCAAATACAAGTAATTCAGTCCCTCAGAATATACTCCAAGAGCTTGCCCACACTGACGTCAGGTTCACCGGTGTGTTATTTCATGGCATTTCCTTATCACCTTTCCGAAATAATGGTACGACATTAGTCAACCTCCAATCTTCTGGCACCGCGTCTGTGGCTATCCATGATGCAGATATCTCATTAAGATGCCCAAACAATCAAATCCTGAGCATTCCAAGGGGTTTGGTATTACAACTGATGAGGTTCCCGGGCTGTATCCGCCTTTGTGCATTTTAATACTGTAACTCTTCCTCTTCTCGATTATAGACACTTCCCAAAATATCACTATTTATTTCCACAATTTATCTAGATTCCACAAGCTTCTCCACAACTACATGAAGTATTCATATAGTATCTCATCAAACATCTGTGGTTCCACAGATAGGTGGATTTGTTGTTCTCTCCCCAATTACTCCCTTGCCCTTACTGCATTTATAGAATCCCTTTGGATTCTCCCTGACCCTATTGACTGAAGCTTTCTCTGGTTCACATTTGCCCACTTGATTTCCATCTTGCGTATGAACCTGTTGTCATTATACTCCGCAATGGATTCAAGTGATCACTGCTCTCCAAACCCATCATATGCATTTTTCTGTTTCTTGACCAGACTCTCTGCTTCTCGTCATCCAAAATACTTCACAACTGCCAACATTGCCCTCCTCTTGAACAGTAATATACTGCTGCTAGTCTTTGTAATTTCGTTTCTGAAGATATCCCATTATTCAGCGTGTAATCTCTCCAAAGTACTTTCGAAGTGCTTCGCTAAAACGTGCATTATTGGCCTCAACAAATTTAGAACTTGAATATTTATATCAGGACAATTCTTCTGCATATCTCTTTTAGAGCCAACAGCTGCTGCATAACAAGCTCAAGACTTCCGGCAACATGCACGAAAGACTGAATGGTCTCCCCCTGTCACTTTCTTTCAGAAAGACGGTGATAGACTATTACCCCCTGTTCCGGAGAAGCCCAAACCAATGATCTAAATGATATCTAAATGTTACGATATGATTTGGAATCAGGGTACTTCACAATAGGTGCAGCATTACATGATGTCCATATGCCATAAATATTGCTACCGTTATTTATGATCTCTGTTAATTTTCCAATCAGTCACGTTCTGCCGCTGGTCTCGTACGAACAGGGTGGAAAATGCACCACTCTGCAGTGGCATGGCACTATTCCCCAATACAAGCACGAAGGATTAAAAACATTGAAAGATTTATGGTCCATCCTTCAAAAACTCTCATTCATTCTATCCATATCCTCTCAGTAAATGTTACCTTTTATTAGGGCATTGAAAAGTGATGAAAGGAAGGGGTTAACTGAAACTGTTTGTACAGTGACTGTGATTAACGAGAGCCTCCATGAATTCAAATTATCCCAGTGGAGGGTTTACATCTTTTAATGAAAACTGCTCTCCATTCACAGTGTTATACCAAAAAATGAGTAAGAGCCACGAAAGCACGAGCAGGAATCAGCAGCTCCAGGGAGAGGGGAAGGACAGATCAGAATCTTATAGCATTGCACGGGAGTGTTCCAACAATGGATCAGAATCTGAGTACATTATACCGGAATATTGTAACAGTGGACAGGGATTTATCGTGGAATATTTGGGCTCTCTCTACATATTACGATTATTTGCCATTGTCAGGGCGAATTACATATGTACTTAATATTATTCAATATATTTATTATCCAATCCTGGCTATCGTTGGTGTCCCTGGGAAGTCTTACTTTTCAGTTATTAATTACATACACCGTTTGTAAACACAATACTGTTATTTTCATTTACTCGACTCTCCTTGCTGCTGCTATTGTCCCAGTTGAGAGTCTGAATCCGGATATTCACTCCACAAACTATCTACATCAGTCAAATTGTTAATGCTCTCTCTCTCTCTCTCTTTCCTTCTGGCAGAGTCCCTTGTGTGTCTCTGTGTTGATCTTTCAGTTTCAGCTGTGAACCACGATTCATTGTATCACTGCCCCTGTTATTTGAATATTGTGAGTGTGGAGATTAGTCTCTTCTGTTCTGATTACAAACATCATTTTCTTAATCTCACTCCAATTTCGAGCCAATATCTGAGCCTGAAAGAGACAATGTGCAGCTGTGGTGATCGCTTTGACCATGAACTGATTCCTGCCACCATAACTCACCATTCTAATTGTCATTCATAACAACTCCAGAATATATTTCACTGGCTCAGCCTATCTGGGACATTGACCTATGAAATACAGTCTTACTGATGTCAATAATCTGCTGCTGACAATTCAAGCATCAAACCTGTAGAAGCAAATCTGGGTTGACACTCCATGGCTCGTATCTGAAATCGCACCGAAATTCGATCCATCTTGTGCGCAGTGATTTATATTGCTATTGGGATTCGTAATGCCATTATTTTAATATTAACAAACATGACATCACCCCTTCCAGTTACTCATATTAAAATGGATTTCCTCCAATGGGTGTACTTTGTCCCACAATGACTTTCACATCTACCACCGCCTCAGATACAGATGCAAGCACACATAAAGAACCTTTCCTTGAGCTGGTACGTACAGATACAGAAATAAATTTGCGGGAACCCCAATTAATGCAAATCTTCACTTGTTCAGCAGATATCTAGTTCACGGCTCACAGCAATATACTGACACAGGTTTGAAATACTTCCAATGTTGGACACAAGCTTGGTTTACTGACCAATGCACGAGCACTGTCTGCACAGCTGTCTGTGCTTTTCTGTTACCTTGTCTCAGTTTCTACTGCCTGGGCTGGTTCTGTGAGGCAGTTTCAGAATGTGATGTGACGTGCCATATCAGTTGACCTGGCAAAGCCGTTTTTCAATGTTCTCATTCTTTTGAATTAAACCGTCCAAAGCATAACACTTCTGCCTTTCTTTCCGCTATATTTCCACATCACGTTCTCAGTTAATGAATTGTTTGTTTCTATCTTTTCGTGAGTCTCCCTGTCCCTCTGTATTTTTCCCTGGTCATGGTATCTGAGTCACATCTTTGAAACTTGTTCTGTGCCAGCCCTCTGAACGCCTTTGTTGGTCCCTCCCAGCTGATCGTGCAGTCAGTAACGGGGATGACCCCAAGTATTATTGTACAGGACAAGGCATCTAACTTGAAGCTGAGGGGCTTCTGGCTGACTTTTGCTATTGAAACGTTAATGGAGGTGCTGGCGATTGTTTGTTCGAGGTTGTGCTATCATTTGCCTCAGACGATCACGGGGAACTGAGCATTTTGTAACTCAATTCTGGACGGCGCATGTGGACCGTACTTACACCATCTGGGTCGGCAATATGAACAAGTGAAGCAGAGGTGCTGCGAGGCGAAGTTCTGAAATAATGGAGTGAGAGCGTGTGGGGAGAGGGCTCTGCTGTATCTGTCTGTGTCTTAAATAGACACACTCTCACTCTCCCCCTTTCACAAGCTCACACTTATACTCTCTCAGACACGCACACAAGCCCATATATTCAAATATTTGGTGTGAATATATATTTGCTGATTTGTATTTGCAGATAGATTATATTTTGTTTAAGACCATAAAATATATGGACATCAGATAATGTGACATTTTATGAAGTCCTACTTGGAAATAAAACGGGTTTGGCACCAGTTGAAAACACAGACAGACTCAAAACCTCCACACGCCGAAAATACATGACCTGACCAGAAGGGTCCCCTCCTTTACATCGATAATGCCTTAAGTTATCTCCAGGCAGTGATTTGACATAAAGTCTGAAATTTGAATACTGCTGTATCAAGCCCTTCACCTCCATTCTCACTGACTAAAGATGTTAGAGCCATCTTACATGTATTGAATCTATGTGCATAAGTTGCATGACCTTTTGATCTTTTCCTCATAAATTATCTCTCTCTGGTCTTCATTTTCACTAACACCTGACGAAGCTGCAGCGCTCGAAAGGCTAGTGTTTTTCAAAAAATCCCTTTGGACTATAACCTAGTGTAGTGTGATTTTTTTTTTTACCTTGTCCAAGCCAATCCAACACTGTTACCTCCATAGCACGGCATTCATTGTTTAGCCAATCATCTGTCCAACCAATTATTTTTAAGCCGGCAGGTGCTTGTATTGCATGGGCATAATTCGTGGTGCACCTTATGCCAATGCCATCTGGATGTCCAATTACAATATATCTATAAGATGCCTTTTCTCCATTTTGTTTGACACCTTTATATATAAACTTGGCAAACAATTCATATTCGACTTATCCTTCTTAAAATCATATTGACTGTAATGGACTTTACTTGGACTTTGAAAATCCCCTATTATTAATCTTTTAATAACAGGTTTCAACAACAGCATCAATTCCAATAGTTTGCTCTCTACTTTATATCCCCTTGTGTGGCTGGTTATTCTAAGTGCTTACATTTCTATTACCTCTACGTTCCCAAATAATTTCCCGTGTAACAGACGCAAATCGCTCAAAGATCTGCTCCGATTGCTGGGTACAG
>NW_025197956.1:0-5362 GCF_004010195.1 Chiloscyllium plagiosum
GCCCATTGGCCCATCTGGTCAAGGTTCTGTTGTATTCTGAGGTAAACCTTTTCGCTAACCACTACACCTCCAATGTTGGTGTCATTTGCAAATTTAGTAACTGTACCTCTTATGCTCACACCCAAATCATTCCTGTATATGACAAAAAGTAGGGGACCAGCACCAATCCTTGTGGCACTCGACTTGTCATAGGCCACCAGTCTGAAAAACAACCCTCCACCGCCACCCTCTGTCTTCTACCTTTGAGCCAATTCTGTATCCAAATGGCGAGTTCTCCTTGTATTCTGTGCTGTTAATGTGTATGGGGATATGAGTAACATCCCGCCAAAATTCAATAATGAGTTCCTTGTTTTTGCCATCATTAAGAGCTAGGTTGTTCTCAGTGCATCGTTGTTCCAGGTCTTCCACCTCCGGTCTGGAGTCTGTTACATCGCAATTTGAGATTCGACCGACTATGGTGGCATCATCAGCGAATTTGTAAATGCCATTACTCTGGTGTTTGGCAATGCAGTCATTGGTATAACTGAGTATAGTAGGGGACTGAGTATGCACCCCTGAGGGGGCTCGAGTGTTTAGTGTTAGTGAGGATGAAATATTGTCCCCAATCTTCACTGACAGTGGACTGTGGGTCAGGAAACGGAGTATCCTGTTGCAGAGAGTGGGGCATAGACTGAGATCACTAAGTTTAGTAATAAGTCCCGAGGGGATAATAGTGTTGAAGGCTGCACTGTAGTCAATGAGTAGTATTCTGACGTAGCTGTTCTTGGTATCAAGATGTTCCAGGGAAGAGTGAAGGGCAAGTAATATAGCATCTGACATGGACCTGTTGATCCAATGGGCAAGTTGGAGTGAGTCAAGAGTAGAGTGGAGGCTAAAGTTGATTAATGCCACGACCAGCCTTTCAAAGCACTTCAGCACATCAGAAGCAGCTCTGATGAAAGATTGTGTTGGACTCCAAGCGGTAATTTGAATTCAGTCTCCACTGATGCTGCCATAACTTCTTCGTTTCTCCAGCACATCCGATTTTTAGTTCTGGACTGGTGACAGGTTGTCTGATTTGAACCAGAAAATCAATCCCCTCTTTTCGTTGAATCTAAAGTATTTGATTATTGGCATCAAAAAAGAAATTTGTAAACTTGTTAAATTTGAAATGTTAGTAAACTTCGATTTTGGTGGTATGTTGATAAATTGTCATTGAACGGTTAAATTCAGTGGCATTGAAATTGTAGTGTAAATCCCCTGAAAGAAACTGCTTCAAATTATTGTAATCATAATCTTGTTGTCCTGTCACACTCCAGTCGGGTGAGATCTGCACTAGCAGCTCAGTTTGGATTATGACACCCCAATTTTGGATTTATTTCAAACGTCAACACAGCCAGAATCCTCCTTCCAACACTTTTGAACTGATAATCTGTGGAGTATCTCCAAAATAAGCCTCTGGCTTAACAGTGTCGACTTTACTTGCTGTCCATCCGGAGGTTGGAACCTGACAAAGAGATGTGTCTTCATCAGTTCCTGTTTATGAACTTTCACTCGGAAACTGGCTGTTGTGTGGCTGTAATGTTCCGATGTAGTTAGAAATCACACAACATCATGTTATTGTCCAACAGGAAGTGTCATCTTTCAGTACTTCGAAATAAATCTATTGGACGATAACCTGGTGTTGTATGATTTGTAACTTTGTCCACCCCAGGCCAACAACGGGCACCTCCAAATCTTGTTCTGATGTAGGTGTGCCACATTCATGCAGTAAAGACATACCTCCCTGAGACTTAATATAAGAGTGTGAAAAGACAAATGATCCTATGAATTTAATAGGTCGCATTTATCTAAGGCCCTGTAGGCCGCTGGCAGACACAGAGTTTATTGGTTCTCCCTAATTACTCTGGAGAAGGTGGCAAAGATCCACCATCTTGAACATCTTCTATTGAAGAGTTGTGGATACACGTAGAGAACTGTTTGGAAGGGAATTCCAAGATTTGTTACTTTGATAGTGAAGGAACGGAGATTTAGTCTCTATTCGGGATGGCATATGACGTGGAAGAAAACTTGCTTTTCCAAGTCTGGGCCATGTCTTTGATGAACCTCTTGTGCAATGTACAGGGAGAGAAATGATTGATCTGTAAAAACAATATTGCTTTTGCTTTTTTTTGGTATTTATGACACTGACCAGAATTTTTTCTAATTCCTATTAATCACAATTTTGCTCATGCACAAAGAGGTTCAGGGCAGGCACTCTCTGCTCGCCTCACATGACACAGGGACATCTGCTGCAATAATAAAGAATGAAGAAAAATTTAACTCAGTTTGTTGGAACAATTATCTCACTGAATTCTCAACATTCAAAGGATAATCAATGCGTGGAAGTTAGATTCTGTTGGGAGACATTGATCCAATTTGGAACTCAGGCGTTTTATTAAGTGCCACGATAGAGGGACGGAAATAAATTCCTTGTGGTACAATGTGCATGATATCTGGAAAATAGAAAGAAATTGACGTGATACATTCTGAACTTACAATTGACGGTTCTTGTCGACAATGCACAGTTAGCAGCTACAATACAAATTCACATCATTGCATGGAGTATCAACCGTTACTGAGTCCAGCACAGTCCATCAGTGTTTGAAAACATTGAGCATAATTCACATACTTGTAGCAAGTCGCCTAAAATAGAACCAGCACTTTTTTCCAGCTGTTTGCGTCAGAGAAATTAACCCAATAAATTAGATATCACAAAGCACAGTTCGAAGTGAAATTGACAAACAGTCTATTCGTGCGGCGATATCGCGGAAGTGAAATTGACGAACCTGAAATAGCACAGACAGTCTGTCCAGGTAGCTGAAAATTCTCTTACTCACGCTGAAGATGAAGCGAGGTTTTATAGCAATCTTGTACAATCAGGTTAATTGAAATGGGGAAAAATACAATGTATTTGGAAATGGAGTAATCTAGTTACAATGATGATAATTGAAAAACAGTTATAGGATGAATGTCCTGATTCTCGATACAATGCAACATCCTGACTGTATCAGTGGGATCACGAGCTTCCAGTCCTCTTCACAGGAAGGTGAAAATGTCTCTTTTGAAACAGTGAGGTGCTTCCATTGTCTTGTCCTGGGGACAGTGCTCTTGATGGTGCCTCTGTCCGACCTGTTCTTTGTGTGGCTTTGGTATTACTGTGTTATGGAACTGCCTTCGGGGCTGTAGGATAGCTGTGTTGCTCTGACATTGGTAGCGTGTTTTCGGAAGTGTATTCTCTTGTCCGCGAGTGCTGTCTGGTTTCACGTGTCAGCCTACTTGGTCCCTGCTGAGGCATTCTGGGTGTTATCTATATAATTTGGCCAAGTTTGCTTTCCTATGTTCATATGGGCCGATTATTGGTTGACAGGGTGGCAGATCATTTCCCACAATTCCCCCTTTTTAGAAGCAAATTACTGCGGATGCTGGAATCTGAAACCAAAACAGAAAATGCTGGAAAATCTCAGCAGGTCTGGCAGAATCTGTAAGGAGAGAAAATAGCTGATGTTTCAAGTCTAACTGAATGCAAAATAAATCAAGTCATCTTCGGATCTTGAGCTGCAGTTATTGAAACAGACATTCAAACACCAGCAACCAAATGTGCATACAAAGCCGAACACAAACAGTTTCTCCAAGGGTCAGTGTATACATGCATCCGGGCACTAGGACCCCTTTGAGTACCAGCATGAATTGTTACAGGCTGCAAGTCAGTCTCTGTCTCTCTCTCTCTCTCTCTCTCTCTCTCTCTCTCTCTGTGCTGCCCTGTGCAGCTGGGAAGCCAGTACCACAGCCACCTCATCCCACCCGTCCCCACCCAGGATCAGGTTCGTCAAAAACAAGGTAAAGTGTGGGATACTGAGGGAAGGGGGCTGGGAGGAGTCACTTTTTAAAAGAGTTTTCGGGACTCTGTGATTTTAACTGTGGGAGAGGGAGGTGCTGACCATTCCTTAAACTTTTTTAACCTCAGGCCACGAAGAATCGCAACCCTATGATCCCTATTCTACTCCGAAACAATATTGTCTGGTGACCTGTATAAACAAGGTCTTCCCTACCTTACTCTCCGAGCAGCAGTGTTTACAGTGGCGCTTGGTACTTCCTTGAGAGAGTCAGTGTCCACGGACCGCTGCCTCAGCAGGACAGGTTAGACTTGTCCCCGACGCGCTCCTTCTCCCGAGGGTTGGGGTCCCACAACCTCATGGACCTTTGGTTCGAGCTGGGAATAGAGAACAGACTACAGCACTGACAAACACAGAAACAAACAGGACAAACTGAAGAGAGAAGTACAGGACAAACACAACACAGACAAACAAAACAGCGGGGCCCCTGCCAATTTTCCACAACCTGTAGATTTCTTAGTATTAAAGTGAAAATTTAATCGGCAATCTCTCTGCCTATCTTGCCAGACTTTCTCTGACCGCTCGTCTTTCCCCTGGCTGGATCAGGATCGTGAAACATGTCCTGGCTCAAAGCGGATCACCGTTCTGCCAAATTAGTTAAACTTTAGTTGGTTGATTAAGGACCATACCCGACTACTTCCCCAGACCAAGGCTGTGGTTGTTTAACGCCGAATTGCCGCAGTTGCTGGATTAGACTTCACAGTCATCCAGCCTTTCTCTGGTCTGACCTGCTGGGGCAGGGCTTGCAGCCAGGTCCGAATTGGACTAAATTTAAAATATCAGGATCGCTGACCCTGTTTAAAGACACAAAGTGCCTGCTTACTAACGCCAAGCTGTCAATGAAATTTTCCCAATTATGCAGGGACCACACTAACTAATTTGACAAGTTGTTTATTACAAGCGATATCGTTGGAAACGAAATTGACTCGGCTGACACAGAACTGATAGTCTGTACAGGGATGTCAAGGGTCTTCTTCTCTGAGCAGAGAATCATGCCAGGTTTTTTTAACAGGAATATTGTACAATAATGCTAATTGAACAGAGGGAAAATACAATGCTCTTAATAATTAAGTAATCCAGTTCCCATGGTGATAATCACAAAGCAGTTATCGGAAGAATCTCCTGATTGTAGATACGATGACGCATCCTGGCAGCATCAAACAGATCTTAATGGGATCAGGAGATTCCAGCTCTCTTCGAGGGTCAGTGAAAATGTCCTTTTCCTTGTTGGTCTCCTATGAGCGAGGTATGCTGGTGCCTCTCTCTCTGACCTGTCCTTTGGTTGGCTTGATATCACTGGGTTACAACACTGCCCTTAGGGCTTTGAGACAGCTGTGTTGATCGGGACCAGGAAGCTTATGGTGAGTTGCTATTGGGAAGTGTATTCCCTGGTCTGCGAGTGACTATCGTCATGCCTGGTTTCTCTTGTCAGCTTGTTTAGTCAATGC
>NW_025197957.1:0-5362 GCF_004010195.1 Chiloscyllium plagiosum
GTCCCCTATCCCTGCCATATGCTCCATAAACTATACCTCGCACAATTCCTGCAGCATTCTCCAGCACACACACCCACTCGTTTTAACTGCAACCATCTCCAGCAGCTGCACAGGCGCCCTATCCTTATAATATACTCAAGCACCTAGACGCAATCCCTGTCACGGTCGCACTGTCCAACACCTACACCCACTCCCTGTTTCTGTGACATTCTTCAGCATATACACGCACTCACTATTCCTGTCACATTCTCGAGCACCTGCACCGGCTCACTATATTTCCAACCTTCTCATACATCTACACACCTCCCAATCCCTGCAATATTCTCTCGCACCTGAAACCCTCCATATCCCTGTAACAACTCCAGCCACTACAAACATGCCAATTTTCTTATACTATTGTCCAGAACCTTCATTGGCTCCATGTACCTCTAACATTCTCCAGCACTTACACCCACCCCTTATCCTGATATTATTGCCGTGCACGAACGACCGTCCCTATCACTGTAACATTCTCCAGAGCATAAAGAGCTCCATATCTCTGTAAAATTCTCCTGCATCTACAATCAACCATATCCCTGTAAAAAATCTCGAGCACCTGCACCGCTCTGCATCCCTGTAGTTATGTCCAGCACGGACAAACACTCCCACTTCCAGAAACATTCTCCAGTCCTTTCGCATCCCCGTATTCCTGTAACATTCTCTAGCACCGACCCCATTCCCTATCCATGTCACATTCTGCAGCATCTTCACCCTTCCATATCACAGTACGATTCTCCAGCACTTGCACTCCCCATTCCTGTACTATTCTGCATTCCTGACACCCACTCCCTGCCCCTGTAACATTCTCAAGCACAACACTCACTCCCTTTCCAGTCACATTCTCCAGCACCTGTACCCACTCCGTATTCCTGTGACCATGAGGCGTTCTTCCTCATTCCTGAAGAAGGGCCTAGGCCTGAAACGTCGATTCTCCTGCTCCTTGGATGCTGGAGGAAGAGCGCCTCATCTTCTGCCTTGGAACCCTTCAACCACAAGGGATGAATGCAGATTTCTCCAGATTCCTCATTTCCCCTCCCCCCACCTTATCTCAGTCCCAACTCTCGGACTCAGCACCGCCTTCTTGACTTGCAATCTTCTTCCCGACCTCTCCGCCCCCACCCCCTCTCCGACCTATCACCCTCACCTTCACCTCTTTCCAACTATCGCATGCCCAACGCCCCTCCCCCAAGTCTCTGCTCCCTACCTTTTATCTTAGCCTGCTTGGCACACCTTTCTCATTCCTGAAGAAGGGCTTATGCCCGAGACGTCGATTCTCCTGCTCCTTGGATGCTGCATGACCTGCTGCGCTTTTGCAGCAACAAGTTTTTCAGCTCTGATCTCCAGCATCTGCAGTCCTCACTTTCTCCTAGATTCCTCAGCACCTCGACCAACTCCCTATCCCTGTCACATTCTGCAGTAACTGCACACACTCCCTATCCTTGTAACATTCTCAAGCACAAACACGAACTCTCTATCACTGTAAACTTCTCATCTACTGATACACCTAATCCCTGTAAAATTCTCGAACACCTATAAGCCGCCATATCCCTATAGCTTCGCCAGCCTCTACTCCCTCTCACTCTTCCCGTTACATTGTCCAAATCCTACAACTCCTACCTACGCCTGCAGCATTCTCCAGCACCTATCCCCAACCACGTACCATTCTCCAGAACCTGCACATTTCTGTATCGCTGTATATTCCCCAGCACGTACTCCCTCACACTATTCCTGTAACATTCTCCAACCCGTTCAGAGCTCCCCATCACTGCCACACTCTCCAATACCTACACCCAAACCCTGTCACTGTAATCTTCTGCAACCGCTGTGCCGACTCATTATTCCTGGAATATTCTCCAGCACCTGTAACCTAATCCCTATCTTTGTAACCTTCTCTAGCACCAACACACACTCTCTATCCCTGTAGCATTCACCCACTCCATATTTCTGTAAGATTCTCAAGCACCCACAATGATCAGCTGTCCCCCTCCCGTGCTCTGGCACCGAAAGCTACTCCCGACCCCTGCAAAATTATCCAACAACTACACCCACGAGCAATCCTTGGACATTCTCAAGCACCATCACCCACTCCTTACTCCTGGAACAATCTTCAACCTCTGCATCCGATCCCGATCTTTGCAACCTTCTCATCCACCTGCACCCTTCCATATCCCTGTTACATTATCTAACACCTACATCACTCCATATTCCTACAACGTTTCCAGCAGCAAAACAGACGCCCTCGTCCTGTCACATTGCCAGGACCTTCACACACGTCCTATCTCTCCAAACTTTTCCAGCAACTGCACTCATTCCCTTTTCCTGTGACATTCTGAAGAACCATTTCCCCACTCCCTATCCCTGTAATGTTCTCCAGCACCTGTGCTAACACCACATCCGTCTCCAGCACGGATAGTCACAGCCTATTCGTGTTATTCTGTTCAGCGTCGACGCACCCCGTATTCTATACATAATCATTCTCTGGCATCTACACCGCTCCCTATCCTTGTAACCTTCTCCAACCACGACACCCTCCCTATTCCATTCACATTGTCTAAAACCTGCAACTCTGCAATTCCGAGTAACATTCTGCAGCAACTACACCACTCCCTATTCCTTCAACTTCCCCAGGACTTCCACCACGCCCTATCCATGTAACATCTCCAGGCCCTATAAGCACGCACATTTCCTCGTTTTTTTACACACCCTCACCCATTTCTTCTCCCTAAAACATTCTGCAACAGCAACAAACGTCCCTGTCCCTCGTCAGTTTCCAGCAACAACCCTAGCACTATCTCTGTAACATTATCCAGGATGGACACACGCTCCCTATTCCTGCAATACAGGGAAACTGATTCCGCCCTCCCCGTGTAACTATGTCAAAAACCTAATCACATGTCAGATACCTGTCACGTTTTCAAGAATGTACAATTCTCCCTATCGCTGTACCATCCCTTGTCCATTTTACATTGTCCAGTATCTGTGCAACTTGCTACCCATGTAACATTCTCCGGCACCTCCACCCCTTGATATCCGGAGAACCTTCTCCAGCCCCGTGATATCATCTTATCCCGGTCACTTACTTCAAAACCTGTGCACATCCCCACCTGCACCATTCAATATTCATGCACGATCTCCAACCGTGCCACTCACTATTGGTATCACATTGTCTGGCAGCTTCACCTACTTCCTGTCACAGTGACATTCTCTGGCATCTACACTTCCCCACACCTGGAATATCCACCAGCACCTAAAGTATTCAGTGTACATTTAACCTCTAGAACCTCTACACTCAGTCTATATTTCTATAACACTCTGGCGCACCTACACCTCCCTCTATCCGTGTAACAACGCCCTGCCCCTACACAACTCTGTGGAAAATTCTCCAGCACCTGCTCTGCTGCCTATTGCTGTAGCATTATCCAATGCCTACGCCCAATTCCTATACCTATAACTTTCGCCAGCCCCTACACTAATCCCTATCCCTGTAAAATTCTCCAGCACCTACACCCAATCCATGGCCATGTTGCATTCTCCTACACCGACACTCCTCCATTTCAGTGTAACGTTGTTGAGCACCTACACCCACTCCTTATCATTGTAACATTCTCCAGCAGGAACACCAACTCCTCTCCATGTCACAATATCCAGCACCTGCACACTTCACTATCCCTGATACATTTTCCAACACCTACACCCACTCCCTGTTCCTGAAACATTCTCAAGTACCGACACCCGCTCTCCGCCCATGTCCCATTCCTCAACACCTGCACCCAATCTCTACTCCAGAAACATTCTCGAGTACCAACACCCGCTCTATGTTCATGTCGCACTCTCCAGCACCTGAATCCCACCCTATCCTGTAACATTTTTCAGCACCAAAACCATTCTTAATTCCTGACCCTTCTCCAGCAGTTGAAACCATTGCCTATCGCTGTAATGTTCTCCAGCACCCACTTCCTATCACATTGTGAAGCACCTGTACAAACTCACTACCATAACCATATTGTCCAGCACGTACACCCACTCGCTAGACCTGTAACACTCTCTAGCAATTATAACCAATCCCTATTCGTGCAGCATGCTTCAGCGACTACACGAGTCCCGATCCCTGGAACATTCTGAAAAACCTACCCCCACTACATAGCCCTGTTGTCTTCTGTAGCACCCAAACACACTGACTCTCCCTGTCAGTTTCTCCAACATTTACACCGCTGTAACCTTCTCCGAAGCGTATTCCCCACGCAATCCTTGTAACATTCTCAAGCCCCTACACCTCCTCAAAATCCTGCGACATTCTCCAGCACCTAACCCCTCCACATCCCTGAAACATTCACCGGTACCTACCCCCTCCCTTTCCCTGTAACATTCTTCAGCACCGGCACACTACCCTATCTCTGCAATATTCTCCTGCACCTAAAACTACTCCAGAATCCCTGAAACATTCACCAGCAGCAATGTTCCTTCATAACTCTTTAAAATTCTCCAGCAACTGCAACCATTACCTTTCCCCGTAACATCCTCCAGCACGTCCATCCAACCCTTTCCCTATAACATTCTCCATGGCCTAAAACCCTTGCTATCTCTGTGACATCTCGAATACTGCAACAAATTCCTATCCCAGTAACTTGTCCAGCACATTGCAACAATCCATGTCTCTGCAGCATTTTTCAGTAACAAACCTCTCTCCCAATCCGTGTAACCTTGTCCAGCACGTGCAGCCCAACATTTCCCTGTCACATTCTCCAGCACCGAATTCTCTTCATGCCCCTGTAACAGTTTCCATCTCTACTTCCACTTCCTATCCATCCCACATTCTCCAGTACCTACAAATCTCTATATTACTTTAACATTATCCAGCATCCACACCCACACCCTATTCAAGTATCCTTCCCCTGCACCTGGGCCCACCGTCTATCCCTGCAACATCCTCTGGCAAACATGCCCACTGTCTCTCCTTGTACAATTCTCCACTTCCAGGACACACTCCCTATCCCTGTGATTTGCACCAGCATGTACACATCTCCCATTCCCTGTAACGTTCTCCAGCCCCGACAATTACTGACTGTCCGTAATATTCTCCATCAACTTCACTCCATCCCTAAAGTGTAACTTTCTACAGTCCCTAAAGCCCTCGCTGTCCTGTAACCTTCTCCAACAACTATCCCTCCACAACTCGCTGTGACCTTCTCCAGCCCCTATCGGCCACACTACCCCTGAAACTTTCTGCGACACCTACACCCAATGCCTATGTCGAGATATTCTCCAGCCCCTGAACATCCGCCATAACCTACGAACTCTCCAGCACCTACACCCTCACAATCTA
>NW_025197958.1:0-1174 GCF_004010195.1 Chiloscyllium plagiosum
CTTTTCAGATCAGAGAAGGAAAAGTAAAATAAGCAATATAAAAGGCAAGCAATAGAAATTGTCGAAGGTTTGTATATGGTTCTGAGTTTCAATTAATGCTGAAAGGACATCAACAATGTGGGCTACTGTGATGAATCTGGGAGAATTGTCTGAGAAGCCCATCAGACCCTTCTCGATGTTACTATATTCAGGGATGTGAGATCTGGTCATGGAGACAGGGTGGTAAAGATGACAAGATTTGGGAAAGTTTAATGACAAGATAAATTGTCAGTTCAGTCAAAAAGAAAAAAAAGAAGCACATCTAAGAGTTTGGGAATTGAAGGCACACAGAAGCCTCAAAAAACATGATAAAAGACGGGAAAAACGGAAAGAAAGAAAAAGCACGATGAACTGTCTTTATAAAACAGGATTAAGGAAAATATCAAAGCAGGTTATCAGGAGGAACAGAGTAGCCAAGGGAAGAGTGCGCTGATCAAGGACAAAGGAAGGAATCAATGATGGGAGCTGGAGGAAGGGGGTGAAGTCCTTAATAAATACTTTGTTTTGGTATTCACAAAGGAGGTGGACATGGTGGGTGGTGAGTCAAGAGATGGATATGCTGATATCCTGTGTCATTTTGATATTTAAGATGGAGGCTGTGTTGGGTGTTTTGAAAAATATGAAGGTTGACAACTCTACAGGATATGATGGAATTAGTCCCAGAATACTGAGGGGATCGAGGGAGTAAATTGCTGAGACTTTGTTTGCACTTCAGTGACAGTAGAGGTTCCAGAGAACTGAAAAATAGCCAATATTTCTCCTTGGTTGAAGAAGGGCACACGGATAATTCCAAAAATTTCAGCTCGGTGAGCCTTACATCAATGGTAGGGAAAATATTAGATATTCTTAGTGATAGGACTGACTCATATTTGGAAGAGTATGGACTTATTCACGATGGGCAACATGACATTGCTTGAGGAAAATTGTGTCTCAGAAACATGATTGAATATTTTGAGAAAGTGGCAGAAGTGTTGATGAGGACATGTGGTTGGCGTTGGCCATCTGGACCACTGCAAGGCCTTTGATATGGTTCCTTACAGCAGGCTCATACAGAAGGTGATGTGAAATAGGATCAGCGGTCAGTCAGTAACATAGACAGAGAACTGCTTGGCCATTGCAGTCAGTAGTGGTGGAA
>NW_025197958.1:2502-5363 GCF_004010195.1 Chiloscyllium plagiosum
ATGCTGCTGCAAGGACACTGTGCTCAGGGACACACACAGCTCATGGCCTGTCCCTGTGGTCTGCTCACTTTGTGTTTGTACATAGTCAGTGCTGCTGCAAGGTCACTGTGCTCACGGACACACATCCAGCGCATGGTTTGTCCCTCTGGGCTGCTCACTCAGTGTTTGTACACACTCAATACTGCTGCAAGGAGACTGCGCTCACGGACACACACACAGCACATGGACTGTCCCTCTGGGCTGCTCACTCCGTGTTTGTACACACTTAATGCTGCTGCAAGGAGACTGTGCTCAGGGGCTCCCACCCAGCTCATGGACTGTCCCTCTGGGCTGCTCACTCCGTGTTTGTACTCACTCAAATCAGTTGCAAGACACTGTGCTGAAGGACACACACCCAGCTCATGGACTGCCCCTCTGGGCTGCTCACTCCGTGTTTGTACACAGTTAATGCTGCTGCAAGGACACTGTGCTCAGGGATATACACCTAGCTCGTGGGCTGTCCCTTTGGGATGCTCACTGCGTGTTTGTACACATTCACTTTGAGCTGACTTGAATGCTCACAGAATTATTGCCTTACCTCACCCCACCTTTAGCAGTGTTACTCCTCAGCCAGAGCTACAAGGCTCACGCACCTGTTGTGTTGTCTTGGTGTTTAGCGCAGACACAAACCCAGGAAGCTTGGTATCATTGTCCACAACCAGTCACGGTGTCCAGCACAGTGAGTCAAGGGGAGTCTCAGATCCAGTCTGGGAGCTTGGATACGGTCAGTCTGTCTCTCGTGGTTGTTAGGATCAGTTTCCTTTCACTGTGAGGAGGGGTGAGGAGCTGAATGCTGGGAGTCTCCTATCTCGCTTGGCACATTCTGCCCTATTTCTGGATGGTTCCTTCTGAAATGTGGAAATTACCAAGAAAGATTAGGGAAATAGAAGGGGTTGATACAGCTGTTAGTGCTGGTACAGCTGGGGGAAAGTGGCAAGGTATCCTGAGTGAGTGAGTAGGCAGCACATGGAGAATTGGGGAGAGTTGGGGAGATGGATGGAGAAGAGTTTAGAGAGAGACCAAGAGAAGGTACTGCATTCAGTGAGAGTGGGGGAACATGAGCCTTGGTGGGAGGTGGGTGCAGTAACACAAAGAGTGAGGGTGAGTTCACACACGTCAGATGGTGGCACTTACCCTGGTTGAGTGGAAAAGGTCACTGACCTCCTTCCTACACTGCTGGGCATTCACCCAGACGGCTGGTACGTCATTGACCCAGGGGTCCCCCTCGGACCAAGCTGGCAGGATCTGGTGTCATGGTCCCCCCTGCCAGTCCTGGAGGAAGATAATGTCCCTCTCCTGCACTATGTCATCCACCAGGACCTCACAGGCTTGTGCACAAAGTGGGGCCCCAGTTTTACTGCCACTGCCACGTCCAGGGAAGTTTTGGATTGACAATCCAAGAGTGTAATGACTTTTTAAAGATGTCACCTGTAACAGGGAGGTCGGTGCATTGTGGGATATCCAGGCAGCTGGCAGTTGTTATGACCAAGGGGAAAATCATCGCATTAGAATCACATGAGAGGAAGACCACGTGGGCAGGGAGGTTGGTTAATGAGGCAGCTTGGGGATGGTTTCATGAGAAAATGCAATTCACCTTGTGGAGAGAAACCCTCCGTGAAACTCGACTAAAATAAGACTTGACCAAATAAGAAGAAGGTTTAGGCCTCTGTCTGTCTGAATCAAAATAGGGATGCAGTGTGAAATATTGGGAGTAAAGAGCTTGGAGCGGAGAATTAAACAGGAAATTCAAATCCTTAAAAAGGGGCAACACAATGTTCCAGACTGTTAAAAGGAACCGGGGAAAATCGGCTGCCTTATAGTTACATACATTACCCAATCCTCACTTGATGCAGGGATGGTGTCGGAGACCTGGAGAATGGCTAACACCGCAGCTGTGTTTAATGTGGAGCAAGGCGCTGACTGAATTGGTCGAGGCTGGAACACTGAGTCAGTGAATAAACCTTCACTGAGGAAGTCCCAGAGACTCCAGGACAGTCGGTCTGGATTTGTTCAAGGAAGATCGTGAGCAATTAATCTGACTGTGTCGGTTTGAGGCAGTAACTTTTAACTGCATGTGACTTACTTGGATTTGACGAGAAATCCGACGGCAGACTGTTTAAAAACAGAAACTATGGGGTCTAGGTGAATGGGGCAAACAACACCCAGAAGTGCAAGGCAAGGCATTTACGGACATCAACAATAGAGAGTAATGGACAATAAATATGAGTATGGTCAGTGGGGGCATATAAGTGAAGGAAGATGGAAACATCAATAATCTCATTAATGGAGCAAATGGCATTATATCCTCCATCAGTCAAAATGCAGAATTTCAGAGCAGGAATCTTATGCACAACTGTATAACTAATGAGTTCAGACACAGCTTGGGGACTGTGTGCATTTCTGGTCACCCCATCACATGGAAGGATGGAATTGTACTGGAAAAGGTACAGAGGAAATTCTTCACCCTGTGACAGTGGAAGTGCAGTTATGGGGAAATATTGGAATGGAGCATACTGAGAGGAGATTCGATTGGCGTGCACATATTGTCAGGAGCCTGGATAGAAAGGGAGACAACATCTTGCTCTTGTTGTTACCAGCGGCAAATATTTAATATAATTTTATGAAACATTAGTGAAGTGGTGAGGAAAGCTGTTACTTCGCCCAGAGTATGGTATTGACCTGGGAGTCACGTATGGAAGCGGAGTAGATGCAGAAATTCTCAAACCATTTTAAAAAGGTGTCGGAATCTGCACCTGAAGTCCTATAGTATCCGGGGAGACAGAACTAGGTCTCCAAAAATAACATTACATCTTGTCAAATGC
>NW_025197959.1:0-1302 GCF_004010195.1 Chiloscyllium plagiosum
TTTGAATGCTGAAATATGAAACACCGAGTTATGAGCGAGCAGAATTTGAAGGAAAAAGGTCATTGCATTGGACAAAATTACCATGTTAAAGCAACTTATACCTTTGTGTGCTTCACAAAAACTGAGGCGGATAGAGAAACTACTGCCGTGACTCGGATTCGAACCGAGGTTTCTGCGACCACAACGCAGAGTACTATCCACTATACGATCGCGGCATCCCATATAGCAGCGCGCTACTAGGGCGCTATAAGTACAGTAACACAGACAATGTTAGGCAGAGTACCGAACACACAATATCAGTGATTAGTGAACAGTGACAGATTGGTGCGAACTCAGAATGGGCTGACCGTTTAACATCGGTGCCCGCAGAGGCTGTGGTGATTCCATAATTAATATGCTGAAGGCTGAGATAAATAGAATTCTCCAAAACATCAAACACTCCGGGGACAGTGCAGGTTTTGTTGAAATGTATGCTTCAATAGCAATGCAGTTTAACATTGGCTACTTCACCAGTTTTCCCCCACAAGGTAGCAACCACTGCTGCCACAGGGTCCCAGTTCCCAGCCCCAGAATCAGAGGAATTGACTGGCGCAGTCACAAAGATCCAACTGGAAATCTGGATGAGAATGAGGTCGCAGAGATACTCGATGGCTCCAGTGACACAACCGGAGAATGCACGGTACTTCTATGACGGTTTAGAGGCGTAAGCAGTTCCGTGATTGCGAGTGCTCCTGGTCAAAGGCGGGGCAGAAGCGAAATTTGTTCCCGTTTATAATGACATAGCGATCTGCAGTGCATCTTGCTAAGACAGCTAAGTGCCACAACTGGAGCGAGGGCGGCTGGTTTGAAGTTTGATTTTGCTTCACTATCACCCACTTCCCTGGAATGAATTGTTTTTACCATTTTTATTTCCAATTGTTTAATATCTCCCTGCAGTCTGCGCCTTTCTTCCTCATGGTTAATTGCATGACTAACTTGTATGATCTGCACACTGCTGAATAACGATCATTACAAGTAAATATGAATCATTGATCTATATGAGAAAGCAGTACAACACAAAGCAGGCATGCTGCGTAGGTTTGCAGGCGACATCAGAATTGTACACAGTGAGGAAGATTATCTAAGATTCAAAAGGATATTAATCCAATGAGTCGTTGGACTGAAAAATGTAACATGGAGTTCAATCTGGATCAATGGAAGATATTGCATTTTGGTACAACAAAAAGCGTAGGGCTTTGCGTCGTGTTGGAGAACACGGAAGCTAGGGATGCAGGTACATAATTCTTTGTAGTTTGCATCACC
>NW_025197959.1:2327-5363 GCF_004010195.1 Chiloscyllium plagiosum
ATTGACAGCATAACCAAACACCTGATGGGATATGTAATCCTGCTGGAGTCTCGGAGGTTGTTTTGCTAAGTGATCCATTCCCACACAAGGGACTGGTGAACGGCTTGTCCCCAGTGTTACTGATTAAATGAGTTTCCATTTCTGTGGTTAATTGAATCTCTTCCAGCAGTTCCCACATTGCCCTGCTTTCTCTGTGGTATCGGCGTCCTTTTTTCAACCCAGGGTGAACGATCCTTTCAAATTGTGTCCACACATATACAAATCCTGTTTTCCATGTTGTTAATGTGTTTTCATTCTTCCTCATTCACCCACAGGGTGTGAGTATCACTGGTCAGGACAACTTTCATTCTCCGCCCCTTGTTCGTTGTTGCCTGTCTACGCCACAAAACCGGGTGCGATCCCAGCCTCGGGTCTCTGTCTGCACAGAACGGGCAGTCTGCACATTCTCTGTATGTTTGCGTTTTGATTTCTCCCTCTGACCAAAGATGTGCCAGTTACAGGGATCAACAATAGGAAATGCAGGTTTATGGGATAGGGAATACCGTGGGGCCTGGTGGGATGCGCTTCGGATGGACCGTCTGGACTGGAAGGGCCGACTACCCTGCTTCCCCAAACGATGGGGATTCTTGAATTAAGGGTCAGCTCATGTTTTTCTGGCCCTGGCGTCTCTCGTAGGCAGGACTGGGTGAAGATTCTGCATAAGGGACATGAATGAATAGGATTGTAGGAAATTAAAGTTATTATCTCTGTTCCTGAGGTCAGGCTTGCATTCCAGGTATTATTCGTCGAACTTAAACATCACCTTTTCCGTGTCCCAGCCCCAAGGACAACCAGTTCAAAATATCACCCTAACACTACCTTCTCCAGGTTGAATTCTTGACTGCGTGGAAGAAACTGATTCTGAGCTGATGCAAGCAAAAGCAGCTTCCATCGCCAGTGTCGGAAACACAGATCCAAATAGCAAAATCATCTGTTAAACCCATCACTGCAACGTTAACGGCTCAACACGCTCCAATTGTGCCACTCAGCTGTCTGAGCAAAATGCACTATAAATCGCTATGATAGTATAAACGGGGACAACTATTCCCTTGATCAGGACCATACTCAACCTAGGAATTTTCATGCGTCTCTATACTATCATAGAAGGACCCCACTGTCACCTATTGCATCACTGGAACCAGAGAGTAACATCGCGCTCTCATCCCATCCCCATTTCCGGTTGGATTTGGGAGGCTGTGCCGCAGTTTCCCTGATACCGAGGCTGTGAACTGGGATTATCTGCAACACTGGTTATTGCCTTGAGGAAGCTTGTGAAGTCGCCGATGTTAAGCTAAAATGCCACTGAAACATACATTTCAACAATATCCTGTACTGTCCCCAGAGTCTTTGATGTTTTGGCGAAATCTATCAATCTCAGTTTTTAACATTCTCATTCAAGTATCTCCACAGCCTCTGAAGACATCGAATTTAAAGATTCAACTCATTGTCAGTTCCCACATGCCTGTCACTGTTCGCTGAGTACTGATATTGTACATTTGCTGTTTTTCCGATCATTTCCTCTGCTAGTATACGTATTGCTGCTTGCAAGCATCCTGTTCTGTTGTTGCTGTGATCGTGGTTGTCGGTATTTTGCATTGTGACCACAGCAATCTCGATTTGAAACCAAATCACGGTACTAAGATTTCTCTCGGTTGTCATTTTTTTGACACATGGTAAGAAATTCATTGTTTTACCTTTAAATTACGCTCTCTCACATCTCTGCGTTTCATATATCAGGATTCAAACACACCCGTTGTCGGAGATTTCTCTCCTTCCCACGATCGTTAAACCTCCTTTCCGCCCCTCCTCCCATTTCTCTGAGGCAATGCACAATCTATCACTCTCTTTCACATTCATACTGTTCTGTCTGTGCTGCGGTCACTTTTGCTGGGTGAACGGGCCCCAATCCCACCATCGGGACCTCCAAACAAGTCAATCCATTTGAATACCGCGGTTGTGAAATCAATCCGCATGTAGCAGCTTTTACTGACAGAGGACAGAGACAATTGGACAGTCAGGCTCATGGAAAAGACCCAGGCCAGATTTGGGGAAAATAGATTTTACTGGAAAAGATCAGCTTTTATGGCTTTCTGTGTTGCTCTTGTGGTAATTTCATAGGACTCATAATCGAGACACCGAGGTCATCGTCTGAGTACTCGGGCTTGAGCCCCACCATGCCATATTGTAAAATTTGGATTCAGCAAATATCTGCGATGAAGAATCTAATGATTACTATATATCCATTGACAATTGTTGAAAAAAAATCTGGTTCACTGATGTCATTTCAGGAAGGAACCTGCTGTCCTTACTTGGTCAGGCCTGCATGTGACTTCAGACTCATAACAATATGGTTGAGTCTCAATTGCCCTCTGGGCAATTCAGAATGGGTAATAAATTCTGCTTAGCCAGAATCGCCCTCATAATAATATAGAAATTTTAAAACAAATGTTCTTTAGGCTCAAGCAAGAGTGTTGTGTGCAGTTTTGCAAGTCACATTATAGCAGGGATGTGATCACACTGAGAAAATTGCAGGAGATATTTACCGGGATATTGTTTGGGATGAAGAGTTTCAGTTGTGAAGATAGAGAGGACAGAGTGGAGTGTTTGTCGCAGTGCAAATGAGATGTAGAGGAGACATGATTGAGTTCGGGTATGGACAGGGTTGACTGAACGAATTTCCCATTGATAGAGCGATCGATTAGCAGGGGCCAGCGATTTAAGGAGAAAGGCAGAATGGTTTGAGAAGATGGTCGAAACTGCTTTATAAGCCAGGAGGTGGTTGGAATTTGGAATACACTGTCTGCATTTTTCAGAGCGGCAGAAACCCTTAGAACCTGAACAAACATTCAGATTTGAACTTGTGATGCCAAGACATATAAGGCTGTGGGATAAACGTTGTGAAATGGGATTCAGTTCATTTGGCAGTTGTTTTTGACAAGTGTCGCCACAATTAGTTGAAGGGTCTCCTTTGACACTCTTGTTCTCGGTAGTATCGTG
>NW_025197960.1:0-3818 GCF_004010195.1 Chiloscyllium plagiosum
TTGGTGACCAGCAGAGCCCGCAGGCGACTCCGAGCTCACAATACTGCGAACGCTCATTGTGATTCAGAAATGAGAAATCGGCAAAAATCTGTCATTTTACTGTTTGTGATCTCGGCCAATTTCATCCTGTTGTGGTCAACGTTAATGGTGTATTCCATATGCTACAGGATGGATCATATTGGGTTTAAGTCTATATTTCTACATACCTTTGTTCAGGAATTGGGCTTCATACTGCAGCTCCTCAGTTGCTGCACAAACACCGTGATTTATGCTGTCACCCAGAAAAAGTTCAGAAAGCAGCCAAAGACTGTGTTGAAATATCCCTTTGTCCAAATTCAAAAATAAGTTAGATTCAAAAATAATCAATACATTAAGGGCTTTCTCGATTGAGTTCATTGTTTCAGCAATGAAACAGCCCGACGCTGTGGTAACCGATTGGGGATCGTGCTAGTTTGTGAAATCTTACCCCACAGGGAGTTATAGAGTCACATTTCAAAGCTTCTCACAACTCAGCGGTCAGTGCTAAAAGCGGGACATTGGGGGAATGTGCGGGTGATTGAGAATGATGGTAGTGGTGTGTGAGGGCTGTGAATAACAGTGTGAAAGTGTGCAGGGAAATGAACCTGATTTTGCAGATGTATGTGTGGGAGAAATGGTGATGTTGGGGCCGTGGGCCAGAGAGTGAGTGTGATGGAGGGGAGTGTACAGGGGAGTGTGCGTGATAGTGGGGGAGTAAGGCTTTTGGTAGGGGAGCATGAGGGGTATTTGGATTGATGATGTGAAAGTGAATGGGCGAATGAGTGTACTGGGGAAAGTGAGCAGAGTAGAGTGCGTGAAGGTGAGTGAGGGTGCCAGGGAGTAAGCATGATGGTGGAGTAATCAGTGGAGGAGTGTGTATGATCGAGGGGGAGTGAGCGGCGCAGTGACCATGGCTGTTGGAATCGGAGCAGGGGAGTGTGTGTGGTGTTGATGGAGTAACTGGGGGAGTGTACATATTCATGGGGTAATTAGCGAAGGAGTGAGCATGACGATAGTAGAGTGCGCTGAGCAGTAAGCATGGAAGTCGGGGAGTCAGTGATGGAGTGAGAGTGACGGTGACAGGTGCAGAGACAGTGAGTGTGAGGGTCCAGACGTGTGCGGGGGAGTGAGCGTGATGGAGTGACAGTGTGTGCAGAAATGAGTGTGATGGTGGGGTAGTGTTCGGGCGAGTGACTGTGAGAGTTGGTGAGTGCTCAGTTAAATTAACGAGACCGTGGGAGAGGGTATATGGGAGTGAACGTGACGATGAATGAATGTGCGGGACAGTATGGATGATGGCGTGGTAAGGGAGTCAGAAAGACATTAAGGGTGTTTGCAAGTGAGTTAGTTTTTTTGGTGTGCTAGTGTGTGGAGAAGTGATTGTGATGGTTAGAGAGTGTGCAGGTTAGTTAGCATGAAGTGGGCGTTAGTGCTGGGGAGTGAGCATGACCGTGTTGTCCTGTGCACAGCAATAGAGTGTCGGTGTCTTCCTGTGCATGGAGTGGAGCCTACAGGAGGGGATTGTGTGGGGGAATGAGTATCTCGGTGTTGGGGATTATAGCAAGCGTGCATGACAATGTGGAAGTGTGCACAGGAGTGTCTCTGGTGGTGATGGGCTGTGCAGCAGATGTGCTGTGAAATTCTGTTGAGTGCGGGTGAGTGTGATCGTTTTTAGATTGGATTTAAATTACTTACAGTGTGGAAACAGGCCCTTCGACCCAGCAAGTCCACACCGACCCGCCGAAGCGCAACCCAACCAAACCCCTTCATTTACCCCTTTACCGACGGGCAATTTAGCATGACCAATTCACCTGCACATCTTTGGACTGTGGGAGGAAATCTGAGCACCCGGAGGAAACCCACGCAGACACGGGGAGAACGTGCAAACTCCACACAGTCAGTCTCCTGAGTCGGGAATTGAACCCGGGTCTCTGGTGCTGTCAGGCAGCAGTGCTCACCACTGTGTCACAGTGCCGCCCACATTGGGGATGTGCATGAAGAGGGAGCGTGATGGTGGGTCATTGTGTGGGAAAGTGTCCATGAAAAAGAGAGAGCATGCGGGGGAATGAGCATGAGGTGCGTGTTTGTCTGGGTGAGTAAGCATGACATTGGTTCGGTTATCAGTGGAGCGAAAGTGGCAGTGGGGAAATGTGCGCAGGTCTGAGCTTCACAGTGACTGAGAACGCAGTGAAGTGAGGGTGCTCGTGGAGACGTGTGTGGAGGAATGAGCGTGATAGTGGTGTAGAGTGCTGCAAACAAAGTGCGAAAGTGGGGAATGTGCAGAGATAATCAGTGTGATCGTGGCGGAGTGTGTGTGGGGGTGACAGTGAAAATGGAGGACTGTATTGTGACAGTGCATGATGGTGTCGAAGTGTGCAGGAGAGTGATCCGGATAGTGCTGGAATGTACAACGGAGTCAATGTGAGAAGAGTGGACTGGGCAGGGGATTGAATGTGGGAGAGAATGTGGCATTAGGGACGTGTGCAGGCGAGTGAGCAAAACTGGATGACATACTGTCAGGGAGTGAACGTGACGGTGGTGGAGAGTGCAGGGAAGTAAGTGTGATGGTATCACAGTATGCGGACGAGCGAGTGTGACAGAGGCAGATTATGTGGTGGATTGAGACTTTAGATGTGAGAATGTACAGGGGATTGAGTTCGATGGGATGGCAGTTTGTGGCTGAGTGAGTGTGATAGATCATAGAACAAAACAGCACAGGAGTGGTTATTTGGCTCTCGATGCTTCTCCGAAATGTGACACTAATCTGATTCCTTAAATGCCCTTACATTTGGCGTGTCCACTGTTGTTGCAGGCAGGCTGTTTCTCGCGCCTACTATTCTCTGAAAAAAGACGACTTTCCTCTGATATCTATGTTCCGTCTATCACCCCTCAGTTTAAAAATATGTACACTTGTGCTAGTTACCACCATCCGAGGAAAAAGGTTCTCACTGCCCACCCTATTTAACTCTCTGATTATCATATATGTCTCAGTTAAGCCACCTCGCATCTTTCTTTACTCTAATGAATGTCGGGTCAAGACCCTCACGTCCCTCAGTTCTTCCTCGTATGACTTTCCCTCCATACCAGGCAATATCCGAGGAAATCTGCTCCGAACCTTTCCCAAAGCTTCCACACCCTTCCCATAATGCAGTGACCAGATCTTTCCCCAATACTACAATTGTAGCTTCACCAGAGTTTTGTGCAGCTGCCGCATGACCTCATGCTGCAATCCCTCTTCTAATAAAAGGTAACACACCAGAGGCATCTTAACAAAGTTAGCAACCTGTGTTAAAACTTGCAGGGATCTCTGTACATGGATACCGATATCTCTACTCATCTGCACGACCAAGAATCAGACCATTAGCCCCGTGTTCTGCTTTCTTGTAACTCCTTACAAAGTCAATCACCTCATACTTCTCAGAATTAAACTCCATTTACCACCTCTCAGCCCACCTCGGCGGTTTATCTCTGTCTCTCTGTGACTTATAACATCCTTCAACACTATCCACAACTCTGCCGACCTCAGTGTCATCCGCAATTTTACTCACTCATCCTTCTCCACCCTCATCCAGGTTATGTATAAAAAAGACAAACAGCAGTGGGCCCAAAACAGATCCTTGCGGTACATCATTCAATACTAAATCTTCAGGATGAAAAATTCCCATCAACCACCACAATCTATCTTCTGTCAGCTATCCAATTTCTGATTTTAACCGCTGAGTCATCCTCAATCCGATAACTCAGAATTTTGTGCAACAGCCTACAGTGGGGAGCATTATCAAACGCCTTACTGAAATCCA
>NW_025197960.1:3950-5363 GCF_004010195.1 Chiloscyllium plagiosum
CCAGTGTGAATACTGACAAAAAATATTCTTTGATGCGATGGCTGTGTGTGAGGGAGTGTGCATATTGGTTCTGGAGCGACTTTTACAATGGTTAATGTGCAACCGCGTGTGCGTGGTGGTGGGGGAGTGTGCGGTCGAGTTAGTTTGACAGTGTGCGAGTCTGTGCGGGAAGGATATGGCAGCGAGAGAATGTGCAGGAGATGAGTGTGACGATGGGGAAGTAAGTGGGGAGTGAGTGTGATGCTTGGGCAGCCTGGAGGGGAGTTAGTGCGTTGCTGTGCGTGTGTCTGGGAGAGTGTGCGTGACGGTGGGTGATTCTGTGCAGTTCTCCGCAGAGTTGAGAGGGCGATAGTGGGTGATTATGAAGGGCAAAGAGCATAAATTTTTGGGAGTGTGTGTGGGACTGTGCGTAACAGCGTGGAAGTTTGAGGGGCATTGATCTTGATGGTAGGAGTGTGTGTGGCAGTTGGAGTATGACGGTGTCAGAGTGTATGGCACAGATAGCATGATATTGGGAGAATGTGTCGGACAGTGAGCGGAATGCTGGTGGAAAGGGCAGAAGAATGAGCGTGACGGTGGGCATCTGTGCGGTGGAGTGAGCAGGGTAGTATGGGTGTTGGCATGAAGTCAGTGAGCTTGTGAGGGAGTGAGTTATGAGTGTGCACTATCTTTGATGAGTGAGCGGGAAAATGAACCAGGAATCTCGGTCTCTTTGTGGAGTGAGCATAATGATGGGGGAGTAGGCAGGCACGTGTGTGTGATGGTGGGCGAGTGACCAGTGCAGCGTGCATGAGTGATGGAGAGATTAGGGAATTAAGCGCGATTGGGAGGAGTATCTAAGCAAGTGAGTGTGACGTTGGGGGTGTGCGAGGACGAGTGAGCGTGATGGTGTGCGAATGCGCAGGGAAGAGAACTGGGTTGTGGGGGAATGTATGGAGGAGTAATTGTGATAGAAGAGTAATGAGCGGGGGAGTGAGCAGGATAGTACGGGTGTTGGCGTGAAGTCAGTGATCTTGAGAGAGAGAGACTTAGGAGTGTGCATTATTATTGATGAGTGAGCAGGGAAGTAAACCTGGCAATGTGGCATGGTGTGGGAGCGTGCGGGGTATTGAGTGAAACAGTGTGGGAGTATGCATGTGATGACAATGATGGTGTGGTCGTTTGCAGGTGGCATTACGTTAATGGTGGGGGAATGTGCAGAGGAGTGAACGTGACGTGTAGTGAGTGTGCCTCGATTGAAAATAAAGTCTTCCAAATGTACGGGGAAATGAGATGAGGTGGGGTTGTTTGTGGACGATGAGTGTGTTAATGAGATAGTGTGCGGGAAGGAGAAAATGACGGTGGGGAGTGTGAGGGAATGAAAGGGAGAATGTGTGTGGGAGAGAGGGAGACAGGGGGATTATACAGATGAGC
>NW_025197961.1:0-5363 GCF_004010195.1 Chiloscyllium plagiosum
GAACGGAGGGAGTGGAGGGCTGCACGTTCCGAGGAAGAGAGGTTGGAGTGGGTGAGAGGGATGGAGAGGTTGAGGCGGTTAATTTCGCGGCAGCAGTTGGCTATGAAGAGATCGAGGGCGGGTAAGAGGCCAGCACGGGGTGTCCAGGTGGATGGGGTGTGTTGGAGGCAGGTGAAGGGGTCGTCAGAGGGTGGGCGGGAGTCTTGGTTGAAGAAGTAGGCGCGGAGGCGAAGGCGGCGGAAGAATTGTTCGATGTCACGCCGTGTGTTGAACTCGTTAATCCGGGAGCGTAGGGGAATGAAGGTGAGGCCTCTGCTGAGGACTGATCATTCATCCTCAGAGAGGGGTAGTTCTGGAGGGATGGTGACTTGCAGCAACTAAAAGGCAAGAGAGTGAATTCGGCAGGGACAGACTCCAGAAACGTTGATCCAGGTCTGTATCTCAATTGGCAAAATAGTTAGGCAGGAGGCATAAGATGGTAGAGAAGTCGACGTATCAGGTGTAACCCTTCTTCAGGGCTGGGGCTGAGTGCAGAAGCTGCAGATAAAAGGGGGTGGTGGTGAAGTGGGGATAGGTCGAGACAGTTAGAGGGTACGACCTGGTTGGTCAATGGGAGGAATAAATCTGGTTGGTGGCATGGAGGAGGACGGGGATGGGAATGGAGAAGGAGGTTTTTCTGAAATTGGAAAACTCAATGTTGAGTCCTTCAGGCTGCAGGCTGCCCGGAAGATGAGGTGTTGTTCCTCCAATTTGCGGTTAGATTTGTTGTGGCAATGGAGGAGGCCAAAGATGGTCATGTCAGAAAAGGGGTGGGAAGGGAAATTGGAATGGATGGTTAGATTAGATTACTTACAGTGTGGAAACAGGCCCTTCGGCCCAACAAGTCCACACCGACCCGCCGAAGCGTATACCACCCAGACCCATACTCCTACACTTACCCCTTCACCTAACACTACGGACAATTTAGCATGGTCAATTCACCTAACCTGCACATTTTTGGATTGTGGGAGGAAACCGGAGCACCCGGAGGAAACCCACGCAGACACGGGGAGAATGTGCAAACTCCACACAGAGAGTCGCCTGAGGCAGCAGTGCTAACCACCGTGCCGCCCACCTACTGAGAGGTCTGGTCGCCCTCTGCAGACACAGCTGCGATGGTCGGCGAATCGTTGCCCAAGTTTGCACTCGCTCTCCGATATAGAGAAGACCACAATTGGTAAACACATGGCAAATGCAGAACCACAATATGAAGTTATACCCTTGGCTGTGGAAAAAAAACACAGAAAGGAGGTGCATTGTTTAAATGGAGAAAGTGAGAACTGCAGATGCTGGAGATCAGAGTCAAAAAGTATGGTACTGGAAGAGCACGGTAGGTTAGGCAGCATCCGAGAGCAGGAGTTTTGGACACGAGCCCTTTATCAGGAATGATGTGTGGATGGACAAAGAGGCCTCAGTGTCCTTCTACACCAGTCACTGTCATTTGTCAGACAGGTGTAGCAAGCGATCAGCAAGGCAAGTGTATATTAGCAAGAGGAATTGAGTTTAGAAATGGGGATGTCTTCCTGCAGTTAGGGGGTCATTGAATATATTCAAGGCTGAGTTCATCTGATTTTTGAACAACACAGCAGTGGATTTTGTGGGGGAAGGCAAGAAAATGGTTTTAAGACCAGTTCCAGAGTCATACAGCACAGAAACAGACCCTTTAGTCCAACTAGTCATAGAGATGTACAGCATAGAAACAGACCCTTCGGTTCAACCCGTTCATGCCAAGCAGATATCCCAACCCAATCTAGTCCCACCTGCCAGCATTTGGCCCATATCCCTCCAAACCCTCCCTATTCATAATACCTGTCCAGATGTCTTTTTAAATGTTGCAATTGTACTAGCCTCCACCATTTCCTCTGGCAGATCATTCCATACACGTAATACCCTCTGTGTGAAAAAGTTGCCCCTCAGATCTCTTTTGTATCTTTTCCCCTCACCCTAAACATATGCCGTCTAGTTCTGGACTCTTTTCCCCCTGACCCCCTTCCCCGGATAAGGCTTTGTCTATTTATCCTATCATGCCCTTCATGATTTTATAGGTTACTCCTTAGCCTCCAACGCTCAGGGGAAACAGCCCTAGTCTCCCAAATCCTCCAACCCTGGCAACATCCTTGTAAATCTTTTCTGAACACTTTGAAGTTTCACAACATCTTCCTGATAGTAAGGAAACTAGAATTGCACACAATATTCCAAATGTGGCCTAACCAATGTCCTGTACAGCTGCAACATAACTTCCCAAATCCTATGCTCAGAAGATTGGGAAAGTTTTCAAAACCTACAAAAGACAACTGGGAAAGAATGGAGGGACAAACCGAACCTTTGAGGGTCAGCTTGGAGGCATCAAGGTCTCAGGACAGGGGGTGGGGACTAGATTGATTTAGGATATCTGGTCAGTACACTCGTGTTGGACAGAAGGGTCTGTTTCTGTGCTATATATCTCTATGACTCTGGCTTTCCACTAACTTTTGCCACGTCAATAGGTTCACTTTCTCTCTAATGCCGGTGTTAATGCCTTGACGTCTCATTTTGCTCCCACCTTCCCGGGGACGTTAACCGTTTTGTGTCTGGTTGTTCCTCAAGAAGCTGCGTGGCAGGTTCACACTGAATTGACACTTTCTTTTTGCTTCCCAAAATCAGACCTGCTCACTCTCAGCAGTATACCAGTGTTGTGAAAGATATTAGCTTTTCAGATGGAGGTATCCAAAATTCAGAGACATATCAAGTCTTGACATTTTTGCTTTTCCGCCCCTGAAAGATCCTGAATCAGCACCTTCAGGAGAATTAGTTAGAGCGGAGTGACAACAAAGGGGGAGAGAAAGTGGGATGGTGCCTTCAATTGTGGAATAACAAAAGAAAAGAATGTTCTGCAAAAAGTAGAATTGCTTGTTCAGAATTTCTACCCTGCACTGGCGGTGATGAGCTTTGTAATCTATTCTGATAGAGTTTTTGAAGATTTGAAGAGGGAAGTTTCAAAATCAACAGATGCAGGGCTTATGCCCGAAACATTGACCCTCCTGCTCCTCGGATGCTGCCTGACTCCCCTGTGCTTTTCCAGTGCCACATTTTTCGACTGACTCTCCAGCATCTCCGGTCCTCATTTTGATGTCAATGTCTGACAGTCACTCAATCCACTGGGGCCAGCAAACATTTTTGACTGTGATTTCTGTGAGAGGGATCAAAGCTTTTTGGTTCCTGTCTGAGTACGTTTTCAGCATCAGTGGGACTGGACAAGAAACCCCACTGTTGCAGCGCACTGTGTGTGGAGCCTGAAACCGTTATACGGCCTGGAAAGGGATTTCACGGCAGGGAGGGGCTCTACACGTGTTTGTGTGCAGCTGAAGCTTTGGCCATGGAGAAACCAGAGGAATCCCACCCCCGTGGAGAAACCGTGGAAGTGTGGTAACTGTGGGAAAGGCTTCCGTTTCCCGTCTGCCCTGGAGACTCATTGGTGCAGTCACACCGGGGAGAGGCCATTCCCCTGCACCGCTGCGGGAAGGCCTTCAGACATTCCTCCCACCTGCTGGCCCACCAGCAGGACCACACGGGGGAAAGGCCCTTCTGCTGCCCCGAGTGCGGGAAGGCCTTCGTGTTTTTCTCCGCTCTGTTGGCCCACCAGTGGGTCCACACAGGAGAGAGGCCGTTCAGCTGCCCAGAGTGCAGGAAGGCCTTCAGGTATTCCTCCACCCTGTTGAGTCACCGGCGTGTCCACACGGGGGAGAGGCCCTTCAGCTGCCCCGAGTGTGGGAAGGCCTTCAGCACATCTTTCACCCTGCAGAGGCACCAGTGGGTCCACACTGGGGAGAGACCGTTCACCTGCTCTCAGTGCGGGAAGGGCTTCACCTACTCCTCCAACCTGCACAAGCACCAGCGAGTTCACGTGCCATCGCAGGGGGATTGAAGGAGTGACAGCCAAGTGCCATTATCGATTAGACTATCAACCAGGTTCCGGGGACTCCCGGGTTTGAATCCCTCCACGACAGATGACAGAATTGGTATTCAGTCGGAAATGTGGATTTCGGAATCTAACAATGAGACCGTTTCAGGGAGGGGGTGGGGGGGGGGGAGAAAGCCCCCATCTGATTTACCATCTCCCTTGTTAGGGAAGGGAACCGCCATTGTGGGAAAGGATTCACTCAGTCGTTCCAGCTGCATCCTTTACCTGGTCTGGCCTACACGTGACTCCAGACCCACAGCAGTCTGGTTGACTCTGCACTGCCCTCACCCCACTGGCAAAGGAGCGGGGAGAAACTTAGTTGGTGACAGGGTATGGGTTAAAATTGCTGAGTGAGGCAATACTTCCTCCGGGGTAAGGCTGTACCAAGGATCCAATTACAAATGGACAACTTGGTGCTGGCTAATAGCAAAGACAGTGTGGTGGTGGGGGTGGGGGTTGGTGGTGGGTGAGTAGGAGGGGAAGTGTGGTGGCGGGGGGAGGAGGTGAGATGTGGTGTGTGCACTTTGACCTTGAGCTGTTCAAAAAGCAACTAGTTTTTCTCTGCCTTTTTACTGGGGGGATCTGAAGCTGTAACAAAGCTGGGTTGCAATAAAGGTTACCTGAACTTACCACCGGGCTCAGACTCTCATTGAAAGCTTTGAGCTCCAAGAGGTTTTAGTATTAAAGCTCATTTTTTTCAGCCTCTTGCACTAAATTTAGAACATAGAACAATCCAGCGCAGAACAGGCCCTTCGGCCCTCGATGTTGCGCCGACCTGTGAACTATTCTCAGCTCATTCCCCTACACAATCCCAAAATCATCCATGCGCTTAAATAAGGATTGTTTAAATCTCCCTAATGTGGCTGAGTTGACTACCTTAGCAGGTAGGGCATTCCACGCCCTTACCACTCTCCGTGTAAAGAACTTGTCTCTGACATCTGTCTTAACTACAAATTGAGGGGTGATAGCTCTATGTCCTCTCGTACAAGCTGATGTCATCATCCTAGGAAAGATTCTTTCTCTGTCTACCCTATCTAATCCTCTGATCATCTTTTATGTCTCTATCAAATCCCCCCTTAGCCGCCTTCTTTCCAATGAGAAAAGACCCAAGTCTCTCAGCCTTTCCTCATAAGACCTTCCCTCCAGACCAGGCAACATCCTGGTAAATCTCCTCTGCCTCTTTTCCAATGCTTCTGCATTCTTTCTGTAATGGGGTGACCAGTACTGTACACAATATTCCAAGTGTGGCTGCACCAGCGTTTTGTATAGTTGCAGCATGATATTGCGGTTCCGGAACTCAATCCCTCTACCAATGAAACCTAACACACCATGTGCCTTCTTACCAGCACTATCCACATGGGTTGCAACTTTCAGGGATTTATGC
>NW_025197962.1:0-5364 GCF_004010195.1 Chiloscyllium plagiosum
AGCCCAAGTAAGGATGGCAGATTTCCTTCCCTGAGGGACATTAGTGAACCAGATGGATTTTTACAACAATCCACAATAGTTTCATGCTACCGCAAGGACGTGTACTGAGAACTGAACAACCAGGAACAGTGCAGGCAGCTACCGGCCAATCTGAGCAAAGAACATGCCCGTTAACTAAACACATTGATCAAGACTTTTGATCCGGTCTTTCAGAGTTCCCTATGCATCCCACATACTTCTCATGTAGGGGACGTCTACTTCCTTCCGAAGATACACAAAGCCAAAACACCTGGTTGTCCCATTGTGTCAGGCAATGGAACCCTATGTAAGAATCTCTCTGGATATGTCGAGGGCATCTTGACACCCATTGTACAGGGGACCCCCAGCTGCTGTCGTGACACTACAGATTTCTTCCAGAAATTCAGCACCCACGGACTAGTTGAACCCGGACCATTCCTCGGCGAAATGGATATTTCAGCACGCTACACCAGCATACCCCATGATAATGACATTGAGGCAACAGCCTCAGTACTCAACACCAACAACTGCCAATCTACGAGCACCATCTTACAACTCATCCACTTCATCCTCGACCACAATGTTTTCACCTCTGACAACTAGTTCTTCATCCAGATACACGGAACAGCCATGAGGACCATATTTGCACCCAAATATGCCAACATTTTCATGCACGTTCAAACAAGACTTCTTTGCTGCACAGGACCTCCAACCAGCCGATACACCAGATATATTGATGACATTTTCTTCCTCTGGATCCATGTGAGGAGTCACTGAAATAACTACACAGTGATATCAATAGGTTTCACCCCACCATCAGGCTTACCGTGGACCACTCTGTAGTATCTGTCTCATTCTTGGACACATGCATCTCCATCAAGGATGGACACCTCACCACCTCACTTTACCGCAAACCCGTGGATAACCTCACGATGCTACACTTCTCCAGCTTCCACCTGAAACATATCAAAATAGCCATCTCCTATGAGCAAGCCCTGCACATACACAGAATCTGTTCAGATGAGGAGGAACACAATAAACACCTGAAGGTGCTGAAGGACACCCTCACAAGAACAGGGTACCATGCTCCACTCATCAATCACCAGTTCCAACATTACACAGCAAGAAACAGTAATGGCCTCCTCAGGAGGCAGACATGGGATGTGACTGATAGGGTACCCTTTGTTGTCCAGTACTTCACAAGATCAGAGAAACTACACCATGTTCTTCACAGCCTGTAACACATCATAGATGAGGATGAGCAACTCGCCAAGACCTTCTGTACACTTTCACTTATCACCTTTAAACAACCGCCAAACCTTAAACAGACCATTGTTCGCGGTAAACTGCCCAGCCTTCAGGACAACATTGACCACAACACCATACAACCCTGTCAAGGCAACCACCGCAAGGCGTGTTAGAGTGTCGACGTGGATGCCACCATTACATGTGGGGACACCACCCACCAAGTTTGTGGCAGGCACTCGTGTGACTCGGCCAACATTGTCAATCTCATATGCTGCAGGCAAGGATGCCTTGAGGCATGGTACATTGGTGAGACTGAGCAGACGCTATGACAACAGGTGAATGGGCATCGCGCAACAATCACCAAACAGGGGTGTTCCCTGCCAGTCAGGGAATACTTCAGCGGTCAGGGTCATTCAGCCTCGGATCTTCGGGTGACCGTCCTCCAAGGCAGATATTGGGACAGGCAACAATGCAAAGTGGTCGAGCAGAGGCTGATAGCCAAGTTCGGTACCCATGGGAATAGCCTCAACCGGGACCTTGGGTTCATGTCACACTTCAGGTGACCTCACTACACTGTACACTCTCACACACACACTCACGCACACACACAAACACACACAATCTCTGGGTGAATTTGCATTTGCAAAATTGTACTTGCAGATACATCCTATATTGCTCAAAAAGCACATAAGCTGCAGACAGTCAATGCAGGCAGTCAATTCATGTTACATTTTATGAATTCCTACTTCGGAAACAGAACCAGCCTGACTCAAGATTGGGATACAGACAGACTCTAACCTCACACCTTTAATGCATTGTCTGAGCTGAGATGCCACCTTTTTTTGAGAAAGCCTTAAGTTATCTTGAGAAGGTGACTTAAAGGAAGCACTGGGGTTTACATATTAATGAACTGAAACCTGCAACCCATTCTAATAGGTGAAAGACTTAACAACAATCTAAGTTTGTTCAATGTATCGGTTCAGTTTGCATGACACTGTAATCTTTCGCTATAGTTTCTGTGTCTTATGATCCTGCTCCACAGCTACCTGATGAAGGAGCAGCACTCCAAAAGCTAGTGCTTCCAAATAAAACCTGTTGGACTATAACCTAGTGCTGTCCACTCCAGTCCAACACTGGCACCTCCACGTCATTCATGCTAACCATTCAGTCAGATTCTTATTGAATTCAAATTTCACCATCTACCATGGTGGGATTCTAACCCCTGTTCTCTGAACATTAGCCAAGAGTTCAAGATCATTACTCCACTGCCTCCCCAGCTCAGTGGCTCCTGCTCTCCAATGCTACCTCTCATGTTCCCTCCTCATGTCTCCCATATGTGAAACTGTCCACCTTATGACACTCTGTCCCTTGGTGGTCTGAGAGGAATTTCACGGATCAGCACAAGCACAGTCTGCAATCATAGGCATTCTTCCCCTTATTTTTCCAGGAGCTCTTGCATGTCTGGGTGGGGTGGGCCTTGGGTGAGAATCACAGCAAAATGAGGTCCCTGAGGCAGAGGGGGTTGGATTAGTTCATTTTGATAGAGGGGTGGAAGACGCAGCCTTGCTCATTGGTGCTCCCTTCCAGTTATTCGGTGTGCTCGCCAAGGACAGAAGTTATTGTAGGGGAGTACAAGGGGGTGCTTCTGTCATCTTCCACTAGCTGGGCTGCTTTGAGTGGTTGAGTCTCTGTGCAGAAGGGAAGAGGTGAACAAGGCATCTCCTGCACAGATGATGCTGCAGGAAGCCCATGGGGGTGCCCCCATTGGGGACTCCCCAATGAGAGTGACCATCTCAGCTGCAGTCAGAGAGAAGGGAGGACACAATGGGAGGGCTTCAGAGGGGTGGTCAATAATGAAAGCTACAGTGAGAGTTGGTACAGTGACTTCTTGCAGGAGATGAACGATGGGGAATTATAGACTGGCTAGCTTAACCTCTGTCGTGGGGATGATGCTTGAGTCTATTATCAAGGAAGAAATAGCAAGCATCTGATAGAAATTGTCCCATTGGGCAGATGCAGCATGGGTTCATGAAGGGCAGGTCATGCTTAAATAACCTTTTGGAATTCTATGAAGATATTATGAGCAAGGTGGACAACGGGGACACAGTGGCTGTGGTGTCCCTAGATTTCCAAAAGGCCTTTGAGAAGGTGCCGCACAAGAGGCTGCTGCATAAGATAAAGATGCATGGCATTACGGGTAAACTATGGATAGAGAATTGGTTGACTAACAGGAAGCATAGAGTGGGGATAAATGAATGCTATTCTGGTTTGTCATCAATAACTAGTGGTGTGCCTCAGAGATTGGTGTTGGGACTGCAATTATTCACAATTTACATTGATAACTTGGAGTTGGGGACAACGTGTAGTGTGTCAAAGTTTGCAGATGACACTATGATGAGTGGCAGAGCAAAGTGTGCAGAGGACTGTGAAGCTTTGCAGAGGAGCATAGATGGTTTAAGTGAGTGGAAGGTCTGGCAGATGGAATGCAATGTTACTAAATGTGAAGTCATCCATTTTGGTTGGAGTAACAGTAAAAAGCATTATTACTTGAATGGTAAAAGGTTGCAGCATGCTGCTATGCAGAGGGACCTGGGTGTCCTGGTGCATGAATCACAGCAAGTTGGTCTGCAGGTACAACAAGTAATTAGGAAGACAAATGGAATTTTGTCCTTCATTGCTCAAGGAATTGAGTTTAAAAGCAGGGAGGTTATGTTGCAGCTGTACAAGATGCTGATGAGGCCACACCTGGAGTATTGTGTGCAGTTTTGGTCTCCTCACTTGAGAAAGGATATACTGGTGCGACAGGGAGTACAGAGGAGGTTCACTAGGTTGATTCTGGAGTTGAGGGGGTTGGCCTATGAGGAGAGACTGAGTAGACTGGGATTATATTCATTGGAAGTTAGAAGGTTGAGGGGGCATTTTATAGAAACATATAAAATTATGGATGGAATAGATAAGATAGACGTAGACATGATGTTTCCACTGGCAGGCGAAACTAGGACAAGAGGGCATAGCCTCAAGATTAGGTGGACTGAATTGAGAAGGAACTTCTTTACCCAGAAGGATGTGAATCTATGGAATTCCTTGCCCAGGGAAGTAGTTGACACTACTTCAATAAATGTTTTTAAAGCGAAGATAGATTTTTTTTGAACAATGAAGGAATTAAGGGATACAGTGAGAGCATAGGTAAGTAGAGTTGAGGCCATGATCTTATTGAATGGCTGAGCAGGCTCTAAGGGCCAGATGGCCTACTCCTGCTCCTAGTTCTTATGTTCTTATGTTGCTATCTGTGGACTGTTTCCCCTTCTTATTGCTGCATACAAATGCTCACAATTCGACCCACATGCCTAAGACCCTGATGTGACGAGACAGGTTGTACAACATGGTGAGGACAAGTACTCTAGCAGATGTGCAACTTTGATTGGCAGCAAGAACACTTTTTAAAAATTCACTCATGGGATGTGGGCATCACAGGCCGACCAACATTTGTTGCCTGCCACTAGTTCCCCTTGAGAAGGTGGTGGTAAGCTGCCTTCTTGAACCGCTGTGGTCTGTGTGCTGTAGGTAGACCCATAATGCTGTTAAGGGGGATTTCCAGCATTTTGACTCAGCGACGGTGAAGGAATGGTGATATATTTCCAAGTCAAGATGGTGAGATCTAGGAGGGGAACTGGAAGAGGGTAGTGTTCTCATGTATCTGCTGCCCTTGTCCTTCTACATAAGAAGGTTATAATCTCTTCCAACCTTTTCCATCAGACGGAAGATACAAAAGCTTAAACACATGTACCAACGGATTTAAGAACAGTAGCTCCCCTGCTGTTGTTAGACTTCTGATTGCACCCCTCAAATTTTAAATTTAATGTTGACCTCATTGTTTGTGTACCTTCTCTGCAGCTGTAACACTGTATTCCTCACTCTGTTCTATTCCCAAATGGACTTTGTATGGTTTGATCTGCCTGTGCTGCGTACAAAACAGAACTTTTCACTGTACCTAGGTACATGTAACAATAATAAATCAAATCAGTGAGGACCCATTGATTTATTACCAATATTAATTATCATTCTTTTGTACTTGCTGGGATAAATTCAAATTCTGTG
>NW_025197963.1:0-5364 GCF_004010195.1 Chiloscyllium plagiosum
CTATTCCTTGCATTATTTTGTACACCTCGATCAGGTCTCCTCTCTTCCTCCTAATCTCCAGAGAGAAAAGTCCAAGCTTATTCAACCTTTCTTCATAAGGCAAGCTTCTTTGCATCCTCTCCAAAAGCCTCTGTATCTTTCCTATAGTAGGGCGACCAGAACTATTTGTACGGGTATTCAAATTTTTATATCCTCTGCCCGACGGAAGAGGATGGAAGACAGTATAACTGGGGTGGGAGAGGTCTTTGATTATATTGGTTGCTTTCCCAAGGCAGTGGGAAGTATACATGGAGTTAATGGATGGAAGGCTGGTTTGTGTGATGGACTGGGCTGTGTTCACAATTCTCTATAATTCCTTCAGATCTTGTGAAAAGCAGTTGCCATACCACACTGTGATACATCTGGATAGGATGCTTGCTATGGTGCATGTGTAGAAATTGGTAAGAGTCCTTCTGGTCATGCAGAATTCCCTTAGCCTCCTGAGGAAGTAGAGATGTTGTTGTGCTTTCAGAGGATAGATAAGAGTCAATAACACTGCTTTGGGTCTGTCACACATAGAATCAAAGAATCATACAACACAGAAGAGGCTCTTTGGGCCATTGAATTAGTACTGCCAAACTACACCAGTGTCACTTTCCCACGCTAGGCCCACAACCTTGAATGTTATGACACTTCAAGCGTTCATCCAGGTACATTTTAAAAGTTGTGAGGTTATCCATCTCAATTACCATCCAGGGCAGTGTGTTCCAGACTCCACCACCTTCTGGGTGAAAAGTACTTTTACACAAATCCCACCTGGGCTCAGTGGCTAGTGCTGCTGCCTCACAGTTGCCAGGTTCAATTCTGTCCTTGGTTGACTGCCTGCGTGGAGTTTGCACATTCTCCCTATATCTGTATGGGTTCCGTGCTCTGGTTTCCTCCCATAGTCCAAAGATGTGCAGGATTCGCCATGGGAAATTACCCATAGAGTCCACAGATGTGCAGGGTAGGTGGGTTAGCCAGGGGAAATGCGGGGCAACAGGGGTTGGGTGGTTTTGGGTGGGATGCTTCTTGGAGGGTTAGTGTGGACATGATGGGCTGAAAGGTTTACTTCCATTCTGTTCTATGATTTTAAATCTTCCACTTTTCACATTAAAATTATGATCTTGACATCAGAAGAACAGATTTCCTTCCCATAAGGACACTGCTGAATGAGATGGGGTTTTACCTCCATCAATGATTGGCTTTCATTTTGATGCTTCAGATTTATTGATTGATGTTGAAGTCCATTAACTGTTATGGTAAGATTTGAACCTGGGTCTCTAGAGCATTAACCTAGGCCTCTGGATTAGTAATCCTGTGACATAACGACTACATGACCACCTAATATTTTGATCATTTCTATTCAATCTGTTGAGAGACATTATGAAAAATTCTGGAGTAGTTGGGACTTGAACCCAGGCCTCTTGGTCCAGAAGTAGGGACACTACCAATTGTGATGATGCTGTGGCTTTATGACGTACCTTATGTCCTGATTTCTACGAGAGAGAGATTGGAGGATAGGTGGAAGCAGTCTATGAGAAGATAAAGAGACGTTAGTGTCTTCCCCCCCAAGTTAGGACAATAGAAGCAACCTGAGTGGGTGTGGTTAAGCTGTCACATATCCTGGATTTTTAGCATTCAGCTGTTGTGGGGTTCTCAGCAGGGTTGGAAGCCAGTGAATCTCTCCATGCTGCTAAACACTCTCTCTGAGTTTTCTCTGGATGTTATTCTCTCTGGACTGCCAAGGGAGTTGCACATGAGACAATCTATATCTGAATTTGCATTTTGCCAAGGGTGTGTTTATGAGACGTTACGATATTGGAGCAGTTAGTAATAGTAAATGTATTTTTTTTTAAAGAATCTCTACAGTGTGGAAACAGGCCCTACTGCCCAACAAGTCCATACCAACCCTCCGAAGAGCAACCCGGACCTGTTCTCCTACCCTATTATCCTATATTTAACCCTGACTAATGTACCTAAGCTACACATCCCTGAACATTATGGGCAATTTAGCGTGATCAATCCACCTAACCTGCACACCTTTGTGAGAATGGGAGGAAACCGGAGCACTCAGAGGAAACCCACACAGACACGGGAAGAATGTGCAAACTCCACACATTTGCCTGAGATTGGATTCAAACCTTGGACCCTGGCATTGTGAGGCAGCTGTGGTAACCACTGAGCCACCATGATGCCCCTACCAATGAGTCACTGTACTGCTCCTAAAAAAAACCTTTCATACCATAGATCATAGAACCTGTACAGTTTGGAAACAGGTCACTCAGCCCATCAAGTCAACACCAACCCTCTGAAGAACATCCCACCCTATCCCTGTTAAATTTTCCAAAAGAGTCATGTTATTCCAATTCCTTTTTTCTTTTGTTGTATTTTAACTGTAGTTGATGAATAAATGAGTTTTGCTTTAAATCCAATAGTTTGACCAATCGAACACAACACCTTACATTTACCTTTAATGTATCTTTTCCCAGAAGTGTCAAAAGCTGAGGGGTTACCTTATCGAGGTTTATGAAATCATGAGGGGTGTGGAAAGGCTGAATAGTCTATCCACTAGTGGAGTCTGAAATCGATAGAGGGAGACTAGAGGGCATAGGTTTAAGGTGAGAGAGGAAAGATTTGAAAGGGACCTTAGGGGAAACATTTTTGTGCAGAGTGTGGTGCATGTATGGAATGAACTACCAGAGGAAGTGAAGACTGGTACAATTACAACATTCAAAAGGCATCTGGATGGGTATATGAATTGGAAGGATTTAGAGGAATATGGGCCAAATGTTGGCAGATGGGTCTAGGTTAATTTAGGATAGCTGGTTGGCATGGACGAGTTGGACTGAAGGGTCTGTTTCTATGCTGTACATCTCTGTGACTGTATATTAAGAAAAGGTTAGGGTCGAGACTATCTCCTAAATATTTTGAGGGGGTTTGGTCTGTTCCATAACACACTGCACCTCAAAAGCCCTTCAAACCATCTATTATTTTAATACTCCAGCTTCTGTTCCAGCACACTTGCCATCATTGAATGTTACTCCGCGATGGCGGGCAATGCTTGGGAAATTAGTCCAAAAGGAAAAAAAGTATTTTGCATTAAAAATATTGCTTGGCATATTTAGGAATGACATCCTGGTGTAGTCTGAGTAACAGATGCTGAGATTGGTTTGAACACAACACTCCCAGCATCTTAATTCCATATGAATAACTTAATTTTAAATAACTGAAAATTATTTTTATCATTCCATACAGAACTGTTGACTGGATTAAGTGATGCATGGTGCTCAAGCTTCTAAACAAACATAAAAATATGTTAAAAGGTTTCAGAAGGTGCCTGTTCATGTGTCTGCGCCAAAGCAGGGTTAATTAATCTTTGCAGCTTAATCAGCACATTAGAGGGACACTTGTTAGTTAGATCTTCCGCACAGATGTTTAAGCAGTGCAAGTCTCTGGTGCAACATAAATAAAGGTTGAAATTTGTGATATTTTACTCTGGTTTGGCCAAATGTAGGCAAATGGCAACACGACAAGGTTTCTGTCAGCTCTCAAGGTGAACTGATGACAGGGTTAGAGTCTCACACAGGTAGGAGCTGCATTTGTGTCATTGGCAATCTGCTTCATCCTCTTCCATAGAATCCCTGCAGTGAGGAAACAGGCCAGTCGGCCCAATGGGTCCTCACTGACCCTCGGAAGAGCTTCCTGTCTCCCCTTCCCCCATGCCCCATGACTCACCCTCCAAACCTGTCCCTGTGACCTGACATTTCCCATGGCTAACTACACATCCTTGGATACTATGAGTAGTTTAGCCTGGCCAATCTACTTAATGCACATCTTTGGAGTTAGAGAGAGCTTGGATTCTGTTATTCTCCAGCATTCTTTGTTTTTTGTCTTTTTTTTCGATGACATTAGCTACAGTGTAGAAACAAGCCATTCGGCCCAACAAGTCCACACCAACCCTCTGAAGTGTAACCCACCCAGACATATTTCCCTCTGACTAATACACCTATTTTTGTTTCATTCATTCACGGGATGAGGGTGTCGCTGCCTAGGCCAGCATTAATTGCCCATCTCCGAGGGCAGTTAAGAGTCAACCACATTGCTGTGGGTCTGGATTCGCAGATTGTCCAGACCAGGTAAGGATAGCAGTTTCCTTCCCCAAAGGGCATTAGTGACCCAGATGGGATGTCCCCCCAATAATCGACAATAGATTCAGGGTCGTCATCAGGTGCTCAATTCCAATTTTCTATCAAATTCAAATTCCACCATCTGCCAGGGCAGCATTCCAACCGGGATCCCCAGAACATTACCTGGATTAATAGTCCAATGATAATACCACTTGACCATTGCCTCGTGATGAAAGCAATCTTGAACACTTCAGGCTGTCATCTCGATAGAAGCCTTTCACTAATGGTGGGAAGGTTGGGATGCCACTGCTTCCATTGCCTCTTACTTTTTTTTTCAACACTCAGCAAGTAAACGCAGGATTGAAAAGAAATAATAATTTGAATTTATATAGTACTTTTCCCAACCTCTGCATTTCCAAAAGGGCTTTAAAGTTAATGAAGACTTTGACAATGTTGTGCTTACTATAATGTTGTATGTCTGGCCACCAATTTAATCACGTTTAAAAAAGTCACAAATAGCAATGATTAGATAAATCTGTCTTTCAGGTTTTGTTTCAAAGTAAATTCTAGCTGGGAGCTTTTCTATTTTTCATTCAGTGATTAGACTCTGCTATATCCAGCTGACATAACAAGTAGTCACTGGAAGAAATTCCAATTCTGTCTCATATCGTCATCATTTCCAGGGGCTGGAGAGCTCTTAGCAGTTCAGACTAACGGTGTTTAAAGTTATTTGAATGCTATTCAAATTCTTCCTTGCTGTTTTTACAGTTGCTGACACACTTGCAGCTCTAAATATCCTCATTATTTCCACTGCACACGTCTGACACCATCCCTCATTTGTGTTTTATTATCTACCCCACCCAAGGTGAAAGCAGAGGTGATGCACATAATTGAGTAGTATACAAATGCATTTCTCAAAAAGCCAAATTATTGAGAGAAAGTCATTGATGATGATTTGCTTTTAGATATACAAAAAGGATTCTACAACACTCCTTGTGTCTTAGGGCTTTGGGCCGAGATTTCTTTTAGTTGGCAGATACAAAGTTCTTATCTACTTTTGTACAATACAAGCTAGAATTTAGAATGAAAGGAACAGATAGTGGTGCCCAGCTCCTCTGAAGGGATTTAATTTATGCACAGTTTATTAAAATGTATTCATTTTGTGGGATGTGGGGATCATTGGCTGGGCCAGCATTTATTGCCCATCCCTAGTTAC
>NW_025197964.1:0-5364 GCF_004010195.1 Chiloscyllium plagiosum
TTGGAAGATCATGTTGCGGCTGTACAGGACACTAGTTAGGACACTGTTGGAATATTGCGTGCAATTCTGGTCTCCTTCCTATCGGAAAGATGTTGCAAAACTTGAAAGGGTTCAGAAAAGATTTCAAGAATGTTGCCAGGGTCGGAGGATTTGAGCTATAGAGAGAAGCTGAACAGACTGGGACTGTTTTCCCTGGATCGTCGGAGGCTGAGGGCTGACATTATAGAGGTTTACACAATTATGAGGGGCGTGTATAGGGTAAATAGGTAGAGTCGTTTCCCTGTAGCCGGGGAGTCCAGAACGAGAGGGTATAGGTTAAGGGTGAGAAGGGAAAGATGTAATAGAGAACTACGGGTCAACTATTTCACACAGAGAGTGGTACATGTATGAAATGAACTGCCAGGTGATGTCGGGGAGTCTGATACAAGTGCAACATTTAAGAGGCATTTGGATGGGTAAATGAATAAGAAGCGTTTGGAGGGTTATGGACCGGGTGCTGGCAGGTGGGACTAGATTGATTTGGGATATGTGGTCGGCATGGATGGGTTGGACCAAAGGGTCTGTTTCCATGCTGTCAATCTCTATGACTCTATGACTTATATTAATCTCTGTTTTTTGGTGCAGCATGCTGGTGAGAATGTCCAAAGGGATATTCTCCATAGTGAGCTCACAAAAACCAAACAGACCGGGAGAGATTTCAGACATCCAACACAACAGAATATTTTTCCTAGCACAGTAAGGATATTTTTTTTTTCCCATTTGCATCTGCGTTAGATACTCTGGGAAGGCCCAGGAAAAGAGAAACCGGGTCCATCTCCAATTCTGTCCCCAAGACCCACTCTACCACACCGAACACAGTGCTCCAATACATACGAAGCCTGTAGCAGGACCACATGCAATGAGTAAGAGTGCCTGCAGTCATTCTGCATTTAGGACATGCTGAAGATAATCCCACATTGAATTTTGAGGGAAAATCTGGGGTCAGATAGAACTATGAAGAATTTTCAACTGTACGGAATGGGTTCTATTACAGATCAAAATCCTTCGAGCATTATCACAAATATCCTCCCATGTCTCCGAAAAAATCTAAACCCCCCAACTCTCTTGTACAGACGTTACGAAGCTGCCGAAAGTCTTCTCTGAGGGGACACTCTCCAACAAATGATAAAGGGTACTGACAGAGAATACATTCTTTAAAATAATCACCTGCTTCTCTGTGTTGGATCTATAAGTGTCTGTTAAAATTGTGTTTTTTAATCAAATCTCTAAATAAAACAGAAGAAGTCTTTACTGGGTAGTCCATACTTACGAGTTAATTGATCAAATGATATCATTATTTCTCCCTCAAGTAACATGTCATAGCTCGGTGGTTTGCAATTCTGACTCACAGCACCAGGTCAGGTGTTTGGTTCCAGCCTTGGGTGACTGGCTGTGTGGCGTTAGTATATTCTCAACTATGTCTGCGTAGGTTTCCTCCCACAGTCACAAACATGTGCAGGTTAGATGACTTGGCCATTGCTAAATCGCTCATAGTGTTCCACGATCTGTAAGTTGGGGCATTAGTCAGGGTAAATATAGGATGGTAGGGGAATGGGTCTGGCTGGGTTACTCTTCAGAGGGTCGAAGTGGACTTGCTGGGCCCAACGACCTGTTTTTACACTGTAGGGATTCTACTACTTCTAAATCACCCAAGCAAGGTACCCCCCTCGCTGCCCACAGTTTAAACCTGGAATCCATTATCCCCGGTTGACAACCCAATATACCAATTATAGGGGTAAGAAACATGGTAATGGCTGTATTGCCCTCGATCTGACGCCTTGTCCTTCAGGTTTTGACAGTATTAATCTTCATTAGTTTATAACAATATTCCATAAATGTTGTCATTTTATCGAAGAACATAAGGGTTCACTTTGGCTGAGAGGGCTCCATGTCTAGCCACATTGATGCCGGGACCTCAGCGGCCCAAGCACTAACAGTACTTTACTGACGGATTTCCGAGTGAATTTTATAAATACTTTATAAACCTATTGTCAGGGCTGATGTTTAACATGTTCCGTCACTCATACAGTCACGAACCCTTCCGTCCATCCTTAAGAGAGGCTCATATCTCTCTGATGCTGAAGAAAGGAAGACCCTGGAGGATTTGCTTCTTACACGACAATCTCACTTTTAAATGTTGGTCTCAAAATCCTGTCTGAGACCCGTGCATTAAGGCTGGAAACTTTGCTGCCTTCCGTTGTCAAAGAGGACAAACAGGCTTTATAAAGGGCCGCAGATCTACCTACAATGTTAAGAGGTTATTCAATATGATCCAAGAGTGTCAACAACAATCTGTCCCGGGATTATTGATCTCTTTAGATGAGAGAAGGCATTTGATTGGGTTGAGTGGCCGGATCTCTTCTGTACATTAGAACGGTTTGGTTTACACAAAGTTATTCCTGGCAAGATAGACGAAATAACTGCCTGGCTTACCACCATGTTCAAACAACCTTTGTTTTGCAAAAGTAAGTTCCTTCTTGGCTGTCTGAGTGAGCGTGGAATTCACCATAGACCGAAGTATTGTGATCCTCTGCAGCTTAGCCACTGAGGGTCAATCACAGTATGCCCGCTCAGCTGCCCTCAGCTGTGCCTCAAACCAACGTTCCTGCTCCCCCTACTGCTGCATCCTCAGGAATAATTATTCCCTTGGCATAAGCCTTCGCAACTTCCCATACAATAGATGGGTTACTGGTTAAATCTGAATTAATGGCTAAGAAAGATTTGAATTCATTGCAGTGGGCGGCACAGTGGCACAATGGTCAGCACTGCTGCCTCACAGTGCCAGAGACCTGGGTTCAATTCCCACCTCAGGTGGCTGACTGTGTGGAGTTTACACATTCTCCCGTGTTTGTGTGGGTTTCCTCCGGGTGCTCCCGTTTCCTCCCACCATCCAAAAATGTGCAGGTTAGGTGAATTGGCCATGCTAAATTGCCCGTAGTGTTAGGTGAAGGGGTAAATGTCGGGGAATGGGTCTTGGTGGGTTGCGCTTCGGCGGGTTGGTGTGGACTTGTTGACCTGAAGGGCCTGTTTCTACACTGTAAGTAATCTAATCTAATCTAAATACTCAATGAACTCACTAGTCTTCAGAATAAAGGGATACCTTCACTAGTGTCTCGAATCTGTTATATTGCCTTTAATCTTAATCAATAAGTATACTGCTTCATGATCAGAAATGGTAATATTCCCAATTGTGCAAAATGCCACCGAATCTAAGATTGTTGCAGGGATGGGGAAGATATCAACCCTCGTGTGGCATTTTTGCGGGTTAAGGAAGAAAATAAAATCCCGACTTGTGATGTGGATCTGCCTCCAGACATCCATGCTCTAGTTCTGCACACAAATCCACTAATTGCTTACATTATAACGAGGGTATTGGGGCAACTTTGGACATTCTGTCCACCATAGGGTCCATAAGACAGTTGAAATTTTAATGTGCCACGATGCAAGATAACTGAATTGGGAAAATGCATCGACCAGGATTTTAAGATGGTGCGCCAGGGGGAGGAGGGGGCAATAAACATTCAAAATACTGTATTATTTACCATAGTTCAAGGCTTTGGGGATTATGAGCCTCCCGTGAGTGTCAAATACAATCTAGTAGATTAAATGGAAGATTTTTTTTATCCATTATGGCTTCTCCCCTACTCATAGTATTAAAAGATGAGAAATAAATCTGATCAAACCCGACCTGCTGTACTGTAAAATGTTCCTTGTCATCAAGGTGCATCTCCTACAATAGGACAACATTCACCCTCTGTTTTTAAGACTAGAAAGTATTCTTTCCTCTTTTCTGGTCAATGGCTCCCCTAATGTTCCAGGTACACCATCTCAGCACATCATTATCTAGGACACACTGTAGCTGGAGAGAGGAAGAACTTGAATTACTGAACATTAATAAACAAGGTCTCATAGACCTTAAAAACTACACAAACTAAGACTACTGCAACTGCCAACTCTCAAAACTTTCAAAAACTAAGCAGTTTAAATAAATGGCTGGGAAGGAGTGGGTTAGGGAACCACTTTGCCCGTGCTGTGATGCAGAGTCCAACAAAGCAGACCTTCCAGATCGCCACCAAAAACTAAGCAGTTTAAATAAATGGCTGGGAAGGAGTGGGTTAGGGAACCATGTGATGCAGAGCCCAACAAAGCAGACCTTCCAGATCGCCACCATTTTGGATTTCCCCTTAACATTTTATCGATATTATCATTTCATTTTGCATTATATTCCTGGATGTTCTGGAGCAGTGTGATTTTGTACCACTGTCAGCATTTCCCCAACACTGCACATTCCTGCCATTCCCCGATAATTCTTGACTCCTTTATTATTTATGAACCTTCTGTCTGTGCCTCAAACATATTCAATATCTCTGCCTCCAATGCACTGCAGGAAAGAGAGTTCCAAATACTCTCACCACTGAGAAAACAAAAATGAACTTCATCTGTGTGAGAGATTATGTTTGCCTCCTTACCTGAGAAATGATATAATTAAATTGTAAGCAGTTCGGAGATGTTTCACTTCATGTATTCCAAGGATGAGGGTCTTATATTATGAAGGCTTTAACAGGTTACTCTTGGAATGAGAGGTGATCTTATTGAAACATACAAAACCTAGAGGAGAGTGATCAGATAGATACCCACTGGGTGTTTGTATAGTCCAAATGTCTTGTTATTTTTATAGAATCTCTACAGTGTGGAAGCAGGACATTCCGTCCATCAAGTCCACATTGACCCTCGGAACAGTATCACCCCCACACACCCTCCCACCCCCTGGACCTGCTCCCCTACTCTTTCCATATAACCCTTATTTCCCATGACTAACTTATCTAACCTACACATCCCTGGGCACTATGGACAATTTAGCATGGCCAATCCGCTCTAAGCTGCATATCTTTGGACTATGGGAGGAAACCAGAACACTGGGAGGAAATCCACACAGACATGGGGAGAATGTTTAAAATCCACATATTGGATTGCCCGAGGTTGGAACTGAAAGCAGCTACTTGGTGACGGGAGGTAGCAGTGCTAACCACAGATCCACCATGCACATCCATTAGTTCTATTAGTTACTTGTGGCTGACTAAAGAAATCTGCCTGACTTGTTCCTGTCACTGAAACTGACTCAGTCTGAGAACTTTATCATCGGCTATATCACCAACCTGGTTACATTTGAAATTTGGTGTCAGCAGTGGAGGAATGGAGGTATGGAGTGCATGGAAAGAAAAGTGCAGCTGGGATCACAATGAGATGAGCCATGACCTTATTTACTGGTGGAGAAGTGTAAAAGGGCCGAATGTGAAAGTGTCCCTCAGCCCTATGTTCTGATGT
>NW_025197965.1:0-97 GCF_004010195.1 Chiloscyllium plagiosum
GCCAGAGATGCGAATGTGTGTGTGTGTGTGTGTGTGTGTGTGTGTGTGTGTGTGTGTGTGTGTGTGTGTGTGTGTGTGTGTGTGTGTGTGTGTGTGT
>NW_025197965.1:174-5364 GCF_004010195.1 Chiloscyllium plagiosum
TGAAACACCAGACAGAACAGTTGTCCATTTTGAGAAACTCCCTTCCATTACTACTCTCTGTCTCCTGTTGCCCAGCCAGTTCTCTAATCCATCTAGCTAGTACACCATGGACCCCTGCAACTTTACCTTCTCCATCAGTCTATCTCATCAAACCCATACTGGAGACCATGTATTTGATATCTACAGCACTTTCTCCACTATCAACTTCGTCATTCCTCAAAGAATTCTATTTCGTTTGCTACGATGTGACCTTCCCTGCGCAAACCATGGAAGGTCTTGTGTGGAGTCCGACTAGTTCTACCCTGGAGTCATACTGGTTTTATTTCCAAAGCAGGACTTTATAAAATGTCACAATGATAGGCTGCGTACAAATTGAATGTTGTTTTGAACAAAATACAATCTATCCACAAATATAAATCTGCAAACGCAAATTAGCCCCTGCAGATTTATAGGTGTGTCTGTGCCAGAGATGCGAATGTGTGTGTGTGTGTGTGTGTGTGTGGGGGCGGTGGGGGTGGCGTGTGAGTGAGAGATAGATGATGTGTATGTTTGTTTCCATGTGTGTGAGCATGTTTAAGGATGAGAATGAGAGACTGTGCTCACGTTAAGACACAGATAGGTTTGGCAGATCCCTTTCCCCACATACACCAAGTCCGTGGTTTCAGAGCGTCCATGCTCTGCAGCCTCTGTTCCATTTGTTGTTCATGTTACAGACACGGATGCTGTAACTACAGTCTCCATGCTCCATCCAGAGTTGGGTCATCAAATCCTCTGGTCTACCTAAATGTCTGAGGTAGCTCACAGCACAACCTCCAACAAACAATCCCCAGCCCCTCCACTAACTTCTCAATAACAGGAGACAATCAGACTTCCCTCAACTAAAAGTGAGATGTCTACTCCGTTATAATTATACTTTAGGGTCCTAATCGTGTTTCTGACCACGTGATCAGCTGAGAGGGGCAAAACCAGGCGTTCAGTAGACAGGCACAGACCAACCTTTAAAGACATGAGTCAAAGATGCTGAAACTCCCTGTCCAACATGGAGCACAACTTGTGACACACCGGGAAGTGAGCAATAACCCGAAACACAACCCCCCTGTCCATGGAGCACCACATGGGATACACCAGCATGTGAACAACCGCCCAGCACACACCCCACTGTCCAACATGAAGGACGACGTGGGACTCACCGGGAAGTGAACGGCTGCCCTGCACACACACACACACAAACAACTTCATGAAGCACCTCAAGGGACACACCAGGAAGTGGACAACAGCCCAGCACACACGCCCCTGTCCACGGAGTAACACATGAGACACAGCGGGAAGTGAACAATAGTCTGACACACACCATTACATTATTTCTGAACTTCATGATGCCAGCATTCGATACATTACACAACCAAAAAACAAGACCAGAGAAAGATACAGATGGACAGAGACATTCACATTAAAGATAGAAACGGACAATTAAGACAAAACAGAGCATGTTGTTGAAATATGAGATAAAAAAGACAAGGGAGTGGGTCTATCTGGAACAGTGAGACCTTGGCGGGTCAGGTCACAAGAATGAGAACATTGAATAAAGGCATTGCTAGATCAGCTGACCAAATTTGTTCCACGAAATTCTGAATTTGCCTCACAGAACAAACGCAGAAACTATACACGGGGACAAGTAGACAACCCAGCGTGGAGAGCTTTGCAGACTGTGCCAGTGTATTGCTCAGTAAACTGGTCTATCTGCCCAGCATGGAGAGCTGTGCAGACTCTGCTAGTGTATTGCTCGGTAAGGTGGAATATCTGCCCAGCATGGGGAACTGTGCAGACTATGCTAGTGTATTGCTCAGTAAAGTGGACTATCTTCGAGGAGAAAGTGAGGTCTGCAGATGCTGGAGATCAGAGCTGAAAATATGTTGCCGGTAAAGCACAGCAGGTCAGTCAGCATCCAAGGTTCTGGAGAATCAACGTTTCGGGCATAAGCCCTTCATCAGGAATTCATCAGGGCTTATGCCCGAAACGTCGATTCTCCTGTTCCTTGGATGCTGACTGACCTGCTGTGCTTTACCAGCAACACATTTTCAGCAAAGTGGACTATCTGCCCAGCATGGGGATTTGTGCAGACTCTGCTAGTGTATTGCTCGGTAAGGTGGACTATCTGGCCAGCATGGGGAGCTGTGCTGACTATGTCAGTGTGTTGCTCAGTAAGCTGGACCAGCTGCCCAGCACAGCAGTATTGTAAAGCTTTGCCGGTATATTGCTGCTACATTTGCACTACGTAATTGACTAACACGGGACAATTTGCCACCCATACTGCGAGTGACAGTAAATGGGCTCCCACAAATTAATGTCTCTGTATCTTCATGCATCAGTTCAAGACAAGGGGTTTTATGTGTGCGTGTGTGTGTGGTTCTGGGGTAGTGTTAGATGTGAAAATCATTGTCTAAGAGAGAGCACACATGGAGGAAATCAGTGTAAACGTGAACAAGTGTTAGGGCTTGGTATAAGGGACAGAGAGAGATAGTTCATGGGTAGCTGTTAATGACGTGCTTGAGAATATTAAAGTAGAGGCATTGCTGGACCCAATAGCATTATAGGTCAGTGCGCACAGGAATGATGGATGGATGGGGAGTTCTGTGTGACATCAGATATGAGCTGTGGAGTATTGACGCAGAGTTGTTTCTGTAGGTTTGCATCTGTGAGTGTCAGCAACAGACGAATGCCATCTTTAAGACTGTACTTCACAGCTCATGGTTCAAATAGCAGATGGGATAAGCCAGTGAACTATATGCTGGATTTATCAATGTTTACAATTAGGAGTGGTCAGTGTATAGTGTCAGGAATTGGTTCATGTCCAAAGGGATCACCACTGTTGTTATTTGTCTATTTCAGCTTCAGATATTGTCCGGGGATGAGATGGAGTCATAGGTAGGAAATGCATTTTGTAACCAGAACAGAAGATAGTGACCTCAATGTTTTCAATATTTGGATAGCAAGTATAGTGATACAGCGAATCATGGTTCACAGCTGAAACTGAGCAATTCAACATACCAACCCATGAGAAACACTGCCGGAAGCAAGGAGGGAGAGAGTGGTTTAACAATTTAGTAGTGGTTTGTCAAGTGAATATGTGGATTTCGAGTTTTAGCAGGAACCATAACAGTGGCAAGGAGAGTAGAGTGAATTTAAGATTAGTATTACTGTCAAACATGATTTATAGAATTATTGACTGAACAGTGAGACTTACTAGGTACACCAACAAAAGCCAGGATTGGATAATACAGATATTGTATAATGTAAAAGTGCATATTTGATCCGCCACGATAATGACCTTCGATCATAATATGTAGAAAGAAACCAAACATCCCAGTATAAACTCCTATCCATTCTTGGGACATTCCAGTCTAATGTTCTCAGATTGTGATCCATTGCAGTAACATTCCAATCTAATGTTCTCAGATTCTGATTGATTGCTGTAACATTCCAGTCTAATGTTCTCAGATTCTGGTTCATTGTTGAAACATTCCAGACTCTTGTGCTCAGACTCTGATCTCTCCCCGCTGTCTCTCTGGAGCTGCTGATTCCTGTTAACACTGTTGGTGATTCTCCCACCATACTGTAGGATAACACATTCAACGGAGCCAACTTATCATTAAATGATGGAAATAGTCCACTGGGGTAATTGCAACCCATGGCGACTAAAATTAATCACAGTCACTGAACAAACAGGTCCTGTTAACCCCTTCCTGACATCACTTTTCATATCCTAATAAAAGGGAACATTTACTCGGTGTGGGTGGAATGGATGGGCATTGCTTAGAGATGGACCATAAATCTTTCAATATTCTTATTGTTTCTTTTGTATGTGGGAGTAGCGCCAGAACACTGCAGGACGGTGTATATTACATACTGTTTATAAACGGCGACAGTGATAAAGTAACAGACCCGCTACATGAGGTGACCGGTGGAGTAATTTCCAGAGCCAATAAACCAGTGTATATATTTATTGTCCATTTACTTTGTGTACTGTTGCTCCTGGTTTTATGTGCACTGTTGTTAAATTCTTCCATAACCTTGGGACATAATTCCGAGCATCGAGAATGCTGCGCCGGAACAGGAGGAAGTTATTCTGTCGCCATGCCCCTGTTACAAAGGGACAGCGGGAGGCCATTCAGCCTATCAGTTCTGTTACAGATGGACAGGAGGAGGTCATTCTGCTTCTTGAGTATGTTATGCAGTAACTATCAGTTGTAAAATACTTATGGAGAAGAATACTCCTAATATAAATTCTAAAGTTTTAAGTTGAGTCAGGCCAACTTTGAACGTTTTATGTCGACACTTTGAAAGCTGCTTTGGAGAAGCTATTGGCGGGAAAGTGGGAGGTCTTCACAAATGATTTACAGAGTCTAGCGACAACATGTTCCTGTCCATGAGCAGGGTAATGCTGGTAGGTGTAGAGAATGCTGAATGGCGAGCAGAATTGAGGCTCTGTTCAAGAAAAGGCGGAAGCATATGATAGGTACAGACAGTAGGGATCGAATGAATTCATTGTGGAGTACCAGGGAGGTAGAGTAATACCCAAGAGGTAATTCCGGAGGGCAAAATAGGGACATAAGGTATCTTTCGAAAATAGGGTAAGGGACATTCCAAAGTGATTCTACAAATACATTAAGGTCAAAAGAATAACTTAAGACAGAACAGGACCTCTTAAAGATCAGCAAAGTGACCTATGTGTGGAACTACACGAGATCGGTGTGATAATAAATATTTTGCATCAGTATTTACTGTGGAGTAGGATATGGAAGGTAGAGAACTTGGGGAAATGAATAGTGATATCTTGAAAATTGTCCATATTACAGAAGATGAGGAGCTGGATATTTTAAAATGCATTAAGGCGGATAACCCCCCTGACCTTTTAAGTGACTCTTGGTTAGGCACATGGATTTTAGTACAATGAAGGGCATGAAGGTTAGTCTGACCTTTGAGTAGGATAATCTGCCGGCTCAACATCAGCAGCTCAAGGGCCCGTACTGTGCTGCACTGTTCTATGTTCCATGAACTAATCAAATGTACCCCAGATCTGTTGGGAAGCTAAGGAAGTAATTGTTCGGTCTCTGGCTGAGATATTTGTATCATGGACAATCGCAGGTAAGGTTGTACCATTGTTTAAGAACAGTTGGTAAGGAAAAGCCA
>NW_025197966.1:0-5364 GCF_004010195.1 Chiloscyllium plagiosum
GGTTTGATAATCTTCTGTGAAAACTAACAGTGGAAAAATAGAGTATTCAACGCTTACACAGGTAAAGTAAAATCAACCAGAAAGAAACAAGATCAATGGCTTTCCTGGAAGACCAGCAGCTGCAAGAAGTGGATAGTAAATCTCTTGCAACAGCAAAACCGGTAGTTTCCTCATTTCTGAAAATGAATGACTGTTGTCGTTGTTGAAGGTCTCTGACTGCCATATTACCAACACAAGGAAATGCTAAGCTGTATTTATGCACACATCAGATCTCCATTGTGTCGATTACGTCAAATCATCACTTACATTAGTTCGGCTCATTTAGAATGTTTTTCTTTTGCATAAAACAATGAATCAAAGTAAGATCTGGCCCTGATATTCTCGATTTCACTTTCGTTGTGCTCTCTATAGATTGGACGCCAGATGTCATGTCCATCACATTATTTCAGAATTTACACAGACGAATTTTGTGAAAAGTAACCCTGTCTCCAGACTATTTTTGTTATTAATACGTTTATCAAATGTACTCTGCGCTTCCTCGCTGCCAAATGCTGAATCCTTACGCATATTGTAGCTCATCAAATTCGAATATTTGTCCAGTTTCTGAAATTGTATACTTAGTGGCGAATAGAGGAAAATGCACACAAAGAGATTGACTTAGCACATTGGATATTTTTTCGTGTATCACATGTGATGAATGCAATCTACTTATCAAGTACCTCATTCCAGACCAGTTGGAAGTTTACTCGTGCTCATCTGAACGCCTGGGTTTAGACAAAGAACACTGAATAAATATGAATATTCCTTACTGACGACATGCATAGTTTCTACGATATTTAAGCAACCAACTAATGATAAAGAATATGCGGGTGGGATAAAATATCAATACCATTGCGAGAGAAGTAGAATCACAAACAAAACGTATTGTGCTGGTGACAATGCTGTTACTTTATAATGACATTCTGTCTTTTTTATATGAAGAGGGCATAAAGGCATAGCTGCCGCAGTGTCGATTTTAATAATGATTTAGAGATGTTGTTGTTGGACTAAAACACCAGGTTATAGTCCAACAGTTTTATTTTCATGCATTACTTTTCCGGTTAAACCTGGAAAAGGAATGGCCAGTGCTCTCAGTTCTTTTTTTTTCGACTTTATTTCAGCTGCAGCAGACACAAGTTGGTGGAGTGCAGGGAAGTCGCCAGCTTCTTTCAAAGACTTTTCTGAATTTCTATTGAAGGTTATGTCTTTGAAATTGTTTCTTTCCTTCAATAATAGTCTGTGTTTGATTTGTTTTTGCTATGGATATGTTCATGTGCTGTTAAACTATTGGAACAGTTAATTACTAATAGCTATTGGAGCGTATTGGTGTAGTATTTCAACAGTTAAGTTATTCAAAATTACGTTTTCATTTGTTGGGGCTACAACTGTTGTCCTGAAATTACTGTGTTTTTTACCTGAAAGTCCAGTGCTTTGATGACTTGTATCAGATGGGGAACACTCACTTCACATCAACCTTTATACAAAAAATAGTCAGAGTCACCTTCTGAAAATACTTTGAGAGGGTCAAGCCTGTACCGTTGCATTTTGTTGGAATGTTTTGATCATTCAGATTTGGTTTTAGAATAGTTGGACTCAAAGGTGAGTAGCAGATGTCATTTTTTTTTTGCTGCGTGTTCACTTGGAGGAGTTTAAACAGCATTCAAAGATTGGGAAAAGATTTGTAGCTCTGGTGCACGTTGTTGTGATTCTGTTCGCCGAGCTGGGAATTTGTGTTGCAGACGTTTCGTCCCCTGTCCAGGTGACATTCTCAGTGCTTGGGAGCCTCCTGTGAAGCGCTTCACAGGAGGCTCCCAAGAACTGAGCATGTCACCTAGACAGGGGACGAAACGTCTGCAACACAAATTCTCAGCTTGGCGAACAGTACCACAACAGTTTAAACAGTACTTTGCGGTGGAATGGCTCTTTCATTGATTGAGAAATTTCTGCGAGTGGCGGATGAAGTCATTTGGTCATTTTACAGAAGGCAAAGATAAAGGTTAAGGTATTGCGACTGGCAGGCTGGTTTGCAGAGACCAGGGTGGACTTGTTTTTACCTTCGTCAGTGAGAAAGGAAACGGTAATAACAATAGTTCAAAATTTAAATTTGCTGGAAACGTTGGAATTGACTCGAATTCAATTGGATATGAAGCAGCTTGAACATGAACTGGAACTGAAATAGTTTTCATGAAGTTGAAGACAGAGGAAAACGTAGAAGGACCGAGTCACTCTCAGAAAAAAAAGAAGGGGAGGGAAGTGCCCTCACAGAAAAAAGATAACAGAGATAGAAAGGATGGGGAGAAAGAGATTGAGTTTGGTCGACAGAATTTGGCACTTGTAATGGGAAGTTGAAGTAAATGGTTGAAGGTGAAGTTGAAAGTTACGCTCAGTCAGGAAGTTAGTGATGTTGAGCAAAGTCATCGTACCTGAAGACTTGGTGGAAGTCTGTTCAAATGTATCCAGGCAGTATACACATTTGACGCGAAGAGTGTCGAAGCCTTTTTCATTTCATTCCAGAAACAGGCTAAACAAATGAAGTGTCCCCTCACGATACGGGTTTTACTGAACCAAAGTTATTTGGTAAGTAGTGCGAGTGTTGTATCAGCAGCACAATCAGAAATGGGAGGTGGGTAAGTGACGAGGTGAAGGAAGCCATACTGAAGTGCATATGACTTTCTATCCGAAGCGAGTTTGAAACCTAAGAATGGACGATGTTCGAATGTATATTGTGTTTGAAAGGATAAAATCTTGCTTCTGACATTAATTTCAGTTCATGTGAGTTCGAAATGATGTTCAAGAGAAATCCTCTGGTGGTAAGGGCAAAGTAGACGTTATTTAAGATAATAAAGATAGTTTACCACAAGATAAAATGGAACCCATGAAGGGGAAAGATAACATAAAAGGCTGACGTGTTTTCACTGCAATAAAATAGGCCCAATAAGTGCACAGCGTTCGTGGTTCAGTAAAAGCACTGGGTAGAAGATATCGGAAAGCAGCATTAGACAGGGAATGTTGTTAAAATTGCAAAATGAATCACAATGGATGCGAAACTTTTGCGACAGAATGTACTACCCCAGACAGACTATATTTGAGAAGAAAGTGGTAGTTCTTCATCAATTATTTACTTGCGAAAATAAGATGTCCTCTCATAGAGTGGGAACAATACCACAAGAAGATTTAGTATTCAGAGATACGGGATCAGATCAATCCTTCATGTTGACGGATGAAGAGAATATGTAACGCAGAAATACTAGTCCTGGAAAAAGTGCTAGCACGTGGAATTTATTAGTTTACTGTGGATAAGTGTGAGGTGATTCACTTTCGAAAGAGCAACAGGAATACAGAGTGGTGGGCGAGAGGAAGGATTCTTGATAGTGCAGATGAACAAAGAGATCTTGGTGTCCATGTGCATAGATCTCTGAAAATTACCACTCAGGTTGATATTGCTGTTAAGAAGGCACATGTAGTGTTGGCATTTTTGGTAGAGGGATTGACTTGTCATAACCATGAGGTTAAGTTTCAGCTGTAAAAAATTCTGGTGCGACCACACTTGGAGTATTGCGTGCAGTTCTGGTAACTGCATTACAGTAAAGACGAGGGAACTTTGGAAAGGACTCACAGCAGATTTACCAGGATGTTGCTGAGTATGGAAAAAGTTCTGACGAGGAAAGGCTGAGGGACTTGAGGCTGTTTTCGTTCGAGAGAAGAAAGTTGACATGTGACTTAATTGAAACATGTGAGACTATCAGAGGTTTATACAAGTTGGACACTGACAGCTTTCTCCCTTGGATGGTGATGGCCAGCATGATGAGGCATAGATTTAAATTTTGGGGTCATTGATATAGGTCTGAAGTCAGAGGTAGTTTCGTCCCTCATAGTCACTCAGGGCGTGGAATGCCCCGCTCATATTAGTAGACTCGCCAAGTTAATGGGCACTTAAATGATCATTGGATAAACATTCGGATTGAAGTGGAATAGTTCAGGATGATTCGGCTTCAGATTGGTTTCACAGGTCGGGGCGATATCGAGGGCTGAAAGGCCTGTCATGTGCGGCAATGTTCTACATTCTATGTTCTATGATGGCACGTAGACCCAAATTAAAGGATTGAAAATCAGCAATTGAATCTAATCACACTGAGGGATCAAGAGTTAAGTGGACATGCGAAGACTGCTTATCATTTATGGGAGGTTTTATCAGAGTACAGATTGCTCAGAAGCTTGGTAAGTGAATGAAACATACATTATAGACATTTGCTGATGCTATGTGTTTGGAACTTGGAATGCTTTGCCTCAGAGTAAAAGGAGAATTTGATGCGTATCTGGAGCGGAGAGAAATAAGGACTGCAGAAGGACGATAACAGAAATTCGAATAGTTGTCTAAAATTTGTCTGTTTGCAATATGGAAGTAATGTCCTTTCACTGTAGAACAATCTGAAAATCACATGAACTGGCTTTATTCTTTGAATCCAGACAGTCTATTTCTTCATCCCCCCCAGGCAATATTCATTTTGGTCATCAATTAATGACTGCCGGTATCGCACATAAAAGAAGGAAAATCCAAATCTTTCCATGATACAACAGGGGGAAAACAGCGCTGTGAAGAAAAGGCGTAGAAGTAAGGATTGAATTGATTTCAATTGAGTTTCATAAATTGTCACGTGTACTCACCTGCCTGTGGTGAAAGATATACTCTTCCATCGATATCGGGTTATCTTAGCTACACAAGTACTAATTTCGGGAACTTGGAACAACAAACATAGACCTGGAAAGCACAGGAACATGCACTTCGACGGATGACGTTGTCCTGAACATGCATCCAAATTAAACTAATTCATTCTGCCTTCACTTTGTCCATATCCCTACATGACCTGCATTCTAACGTGCAGACCTAAAGGCTTCCTTAGCTCCCCCTTCTGCCATTACCGACATCACGACAGTACAGTCCAGACTCCGAACACTCACTGCATTAACGAAACGTATCTTTCATATTTCTCTCACCTGATGTGCATGTAATTTAAAGTTAGACACTTCACTTTGGGGAAGAGTCTCAGGCCAATAACCCTATCCATTAATTACATATTTCTGTAGCCTTTTGCCAAGTCTCACCTCACCTCTGCCTCACTAGAGAGCTTTTTAATTGCATTTCCTTATCGCTCATATCCTCAAATCCTGGTAGAATCCTGGTAAAACTCTGCTGCACCTTCTCCAAACCTCCGTAACGTTCCTGTAACATGGTGAACAGAAATGAGCTCTAATTGAAGCCGAACTAATATCTTATCAAGCTGCAACATGATAGTCTGACTGTTACTCACAATTCTCCGAACAATA
>NW_025197967.1:0-5364 GCF_004010195.1 Chiloscyllium plagiosum
TGTGAGCAGGAACATTGTGAGCAGGAACAGTGTAAACAGGAACAAAGTGATCAGGAACAGTGTGAGCAAGAACATTGTGTGCAGGAGCAGTGTGAGCAAGAACATTGTGAGCAGGGACAGTGTGTACAGGAACAAAGTGAGCAGGAACAGTGTGAACAGGAACAGTGTGTACAGGAACAGTGTGAACAGGAACAGTGTGTACAAGAACAGTGTGAATAGGAACAGTGAGAACAGGAACAGTGTGACCCGGAACAGTGTGTACTGGAACAGTGTGAACAGGAACAATGAGATCAGGAACAGTGTGAATAGGAACAGTGTGTACAGGAACAGTGTGAACAGGAACACTGAGAACAGGAACAGTGTGAGCAGGAACATTGTGAGCAGGAGCAGTGTGAGCAAGAAGATTGTGAGCAGGAACAGTGTGTACAGGAACAAAGTGAGCAGGAACAGTGTGAACAGGAACAGTGTGTACAGGAACAGTGTGAACAGGAACAGTGTGTACTGGAACAGTGTGAACAGTAACAGTGTGAACAGGAACAGTGTGAACAAGAACAGTGTGTACAGGAACAGTGTGAACAGGAACACTGAGAACAGGAACAGTGTGAACAGGAACAGTGTGAGCAGGAACAGTGTGAACATGAACATGTGAGCAAGAAGAGTTAGAGCAGGAACAGTGTGAACAGGAACAGTGTGAACAGCAACAGTGTGAGCAAGAACATTGTGAGCAGGAACAGTGTGAACAGGAACAGTGTGAACAAAAACAGTGTGATCAAGAACATTGTGAGCAGAAACAGTGTGAACAGGAACAGTGTGAACAGGAACAGTGTGAGCAAGAACATTGTGAGCAGGAACAGTGTGAACAGGAACAGTGTGAACAGGAACACTGTGAGCAGGATCAGTGTGAACAGGAACAGTGTGAACAGGAACAGTGTGAGCAAGAACATTGTGAGCAGGAACAGTGTGAGCAGGAACAGTGTGAACTGGAACAGTATGAACAGGGACAGTGTGAGCAGGACCAGTGTGAACAGGAACAGTGTGTACAGGAGCAGTGTGAACAGGAACAGTGTGAACAGGAACACTGAGAGAAGGTACAGTGTGAGCAAGAACATTGTGAGCTGGAACAGTGTGTGCAGGAACAAAGCGAGCAGGAACAGTGTGAGCAGGAACAGTGTGAACAGGAACAGTGTCAGCAGGAACAAAGTGACCAGGAACAGTGTGAGCAAGAACATTGTGAGCAGGAGCAGTGTGAGCAAGAACATTGTGAGCAGGAACAGTGTGTACAGGAACCGTACGGCAGGAACCGTGTGTACCGGAACAGTGTGAACAGGAACAATGTGTACAAGAACATTGTGAGCAGGAACAGTGTGAACAGGAACAGTGTGCACAGGAACAGTGTGTACAGGAACAGTGAGAGCAGGAACAGTGTGAACAAGAACTGTGTGAGCAAGAACATTGTGAGTAGGAGTAGTGTGAACAGGAACAGTGTGAACAGGAACACTGTGAGCAGGAAAAGTGTGAGCAGGAACAGTGTGAACAGAAACAGTGTGAACAGGAACAGTGTGAACAGGAACAGTGTTTACAGGATCCGTGAGAACAGGAACAGTGTGTATAGGAACAGTGTGAACAGGAACAGTATGAACAGGAACAGTGTGAGCAAGAACATTGTGAGCAGGAACAGTGTGAACAGGAACAGTGAGAACAGGAACAGTGTAAACAGGCACAGTGTGAGCAGGAACAGTGTGAACGGGAACAGTACGAACAGGAACAGTATGAACAGGAACAGTGTGAGCAAGAACATTGTGAGCAGGAACAGTGTGAACAGGAACAGTGAGAACAGGAACAGTGTGAACAGGAACAGTGTGAGCAGGAACAGTGTGAACGGGAACAGTACGAACAGGAACAGTGTGAGCAGGAACAGTGTGAATAGCAACAGTGTGAACAGGAACAGTGTGAACAGGAACATTACGGAGAGGAACAGTGTGTACCGGAACAGTGTGAGCAAGAATATTGTGAGCAGGAACAGTGTGTACAGGAACAGTGTGAACTGGAACAGTGTGTACAGGAAAAGTGAGAACAGGAACAGTGTGAACAGGAACAGTGTGAGCAAGAACATTGTGAGCAGGAACAGTGTGAACAGGAACAGTGTGTACAGGAACTGTGTTAACAGGAACACTGTGAGCAGGAACAGTGTGAACAGAAACACTGTGAGCAGGAACAGTGTGAACAGGAAAAGTGTGAGGAAGAACATTGTGAGCTGAAACAGTGTGAACAGGAATGGTGTGAGCAGTAACAGTGTGAACAGGAACAGTGTGAACAGGAACAGTGTGTACAGAAACACTGTGAGCAGGAACAGTGTGAACAGGAAAAGTGTGAGGAAGAACATTTTGAGCAGGAACAGTGTGAACAGGAACAGTGTGAGCAGTAACAGTGTGATCAGGAACAGTATGAACAGGAACAGTGTGAGCAAAAACATTGTGATCTGGAAGAGTGTGAATAGGAACAGTGTGAACAGGAACAGTGTGAGCAGGAACAGTGTAAACATGAACAGCATGAACAGGAACAGTGTGAGCAAGAACATTGAGAGCAGGAAGAGTGTGAACAGGAACAATGTGAGCAGGAACAGTGTGAACAGGAACTGTATGAACAGGAACAGTGTGAACAGGAACCGTACGGCAGGAACAGTGTGTACCGGAACAGTGTGAACAGGAACAATGTGAGCAAGAACATTGTGAGCAGGAACAGTGTGAACAGGAACAGTGTGAACAGGATCACTGTGAGTAGAAACAGTGTGGACAGGAACAGTGTGATCAGGAACAGTGTGAGCTGGAACATTGTGAGCAAGAATAGAGTGAGCAGGAACAGTGTGAACAGGAACAGTCTGAGCAAGAACATTGTGAGCAAGAACAGTGTGAACAGGTACAGTGTGAACAGGATCATTGTGAGTAGGAACAGTGTGGACAGGAACAGTGTGATCAGGAACAGTGTGAGCTGGAACATTGTGAGCAAGAACAGTGTGAGCAGGAACAGTGTGAACAGGAACAGTGTGAGCTGGAACAGTGTAAACAGGTACAGTGTGTACAGGAACAGTGTGAGCAGGATCAGTGTGCACAGGAACAGTGTGAACAGGAACAGTGTGAACAGGAACAGTGTGTACAGGAACAGTGTGAACAGGAACAGTGTGTATGGGATCAGTGTGAACAGGAACAGTGTGAACAGGAACAGTGTGAGCAAGAACATTGTGAGCAGGAACAGTGTGAGCAGGAACAGTGTGAAATGGAACAGTGTGTACAGGAACAGTGTGAGCAGGAACAGTGTGAACAGGAACAGTGTGTACATTAACAGTGTGAACAGGAACAGTATGAACAGGAACAGTGTGAGCAGGAACAGTGTGAACAGGAACAGTGAGAACAGGAACAGTGTGAACAGGAACAGTGTGAGCAGGAACAGTGTGAATGGGAACATTATGAACAGGAACAGTGTGAGCAAGAACATTGTGAGCAGGAACAGTGTGAACATGAACAGTGTGGGCAAGAACATTGTGAGCAGGAACAGTGTGAACAGGAACAGTGCGAACAGGAACATTGTGAGCAAGAACAGTGTGAACAGGAACAGTGTGAACAGGAACAGTGTGTACAGGAACAGTGTGAACAGGAACAGTGTGTACAGGAAAAGTGAGAACAGGAATATTGTGAGCAGGAACAGTGTGAACAGGAACATTGTGAGCAGGAACAGTGTGTACAGGAACAGTGTACACAAGAACATTGTGAGCAGGAACAGTGTGAATAGGGACAGTGTGAGCAGGAACAGTGTGAACAGGAACAGTATGTACAGGAACAGTGTGAACAGGAACATTGTGATCAGGAACGGTGTGAACATGAACAGTGTGAGCAGGAACAGTGTGAACAGGAACAGTGTGTACAGGAACAGTGTGAACAGGAACAGTATGAACAGGAACAGTGTGAGCAAGAACGTTGTTAGCGGGAACAGTGTGAACAGGAACAGTGTGAGCAAGAAAATTGTGAGCAGGAACAGTGTGAACAGGAACATTGTGAGCAGGAACAGTGTGTACAGGAAATTGTGAAAAGTAACAGTGTGTACAGGAAGAGTGTGTACAAGAACAGTGTAAACAGGAACAGTGTGAGCAAGAACATTGTGAGCAAGAACAGTGTGAACAGGAACAGTGTGAGCAGGAACAGTGTGAGCAGGAATAGTGTGAACAGTAACAGTGCGAGCAGGAACATTGTGAGCAGGAACAATGTGAACAGGAACAGTGTGAGCAAGAACATTGTGAGCAGGAACAGTGTGAACAGGAACACTGTGAGCAGGAACAGTTTGTACAGGAACAGTGTGAACAGGAACAGTGTGAGCCAGAACATTGTGAGCAGGAACAGTGTGAACAGGAACAGGGTGAACAGGAACATTGTGAGCAGGAACAGTGTGAACAGGAACAGTGTGAACAGGATCACTGTGAGCAGGAACAGTGTGGACAGGAACAGTGTGATCAGGAACAGTGTTAGCAGGAACATTGTGAGCACGAACAGTGTGAGCAGGAACAGTGTGAACACAAACAGTATTAACAGGAACAGTGTGAACAGGAACAGTGCGAACAGGAACATTGTGAGCAGGAACAGTGTGAGCAGGAACAGTGTGAACAGGAACAGTGTGAGCAAGAACATTGTTAGCAGGAACACTGTGAACAGGAACAGTGTGTACAGGAGCAGTGTGAACAGGAACAGTGCGAACAGGTACAGTGTGAGCAGGAACAGTGTGTGCAGGAACAGTGTGAACAGGAACAGTGTGAGCAAGAACATTGTGAGCAGGAACAGTGTGAACAGGAACAGTGAGAGCAGGAATAGTGTGAACCGGAACAGTGTGAACAGGAAAATTGTGAGCAAGAACATTGTCAGCAGGAACAGTGTGAACAGGAACAGTGTGAACTGGAACAGTGAGAGCAGGAACAGTGTGAACCGGAACAGTGTGAACAGCAATATTGCGAGCAGGAACCGTGTGAACAGGAACAGTGTGAGAAAGAACATTGTGAGCAGGAACAGTGTGAATAGGAACAGTGTATACAGGAACAGTACGAACAGGAACAGTGTGAACAGGAACAGTGTGAGCAAGAACATTGAGAGCAGGAACAGTGTGAACAGGAACAGTGTGTACAGGAGCAGTGTGAGGAGGAACAGTGTGAACAGGAATATTATGAGCAGGAACAGTGTGAACAGGAACATTGTGAGCTGGAACAGTGTGAACAGGAACAGTGTACGCAAGAACATTGTGAGCAGGAACAGTGTGAACAGGAATAGTGTGAGCAAGAACATTGTGAGCAGTAACAGTGTGAACAGGAACAGTGTGTACAGGAAC
>NW_025197968.1:0-5365 GCF_004010195.1 Chiloscyllium plagiosum
AGAAACTTTGACATAAGACTTAAGGTTTGATGAGGGAAGAAACTGCAATAATCAACTTTCACTCCATCCATAAGTGGTTCACTGTGTTTCCCATTCAGAAAGCATTTTGCAGAATCATCAACGAATACCTTCCAAATTCGCATTCTCCACTCTGATTTAGGTAATTAATAAAAATAACGTTATTGGAGAAAGTGACGAAAATGTGGAGTTGGAAATGCACTGCCTGTCAGGAAGCATCCAAGCACAGTATACTCTACATTTCGAGCATATGCGTTCATCAGCACTCAGGGGATGGGCCAATGGGGTGAGAGATCAATGGGAGGGGTTGGACTGTGGGGAAGGTAGCCAAGAATGCGATAGATGGATGGAGGGATTATAGTGATTTGTCGCAATGGAGGGTGGAGGGGATTTGTGGGAAGGAAGATGGGCAGTTTGGACAGTTCCAGAGGGTGGTGTCGAATCAGAATGTTGGCTCTGGAATAAGTTGGAATAAGTGGGGTGATGGCGAATGAAGAAACTGGAGAAACCTGCATTGATCCCATGTGGTTGCAAAGCCCAAAGTATGAAGATGCGGCATTATTCATCCAGTTGTTGGGTGGCTAGATGTTGGGTGTGGAAAAGGCCCAGGATGTGCATGCCTTTGGCGCAGTGAAGGGGAGTTAAAGTATTTGGGGTTTTTGTGCATGTGTCTCACAGTTGATCTCCGAAACGTTCTGCAAGTAAGTGTCCTGGCTCCTTTAATTGGAGGCGAGCATAGTGAGAGCAACGTACACAGTAGAAGACGTGTGTGGAAAAAGGAGGGATTGAAGGGTTTTCTCTTCTTTCACAGAATGTTGTTTTTTTGATGCTTGTAATGATTTTGGATTTAAGTGCTGCTCGAAGCAGCAAAATGAATCAGATGTCTAGATGCTGGGTGGCAAGGAATTCATTCAATGGTTATCAATATAGGAAGTCCTTAGCATCGTCTGATGAGGGCAAACATATTTCACTGTTATCAGGGATTGTCCCTCCATTAAATTGGGATCATTGCTACTAACGTGACAGAAGTAGGACAACGTTTATTTTAAGGAAGTTCATAATCTAGTGTGATCACAGCGGAGTAGAATGCTCCAGCCGGCCTCCTCCGAATTTTCGGTTCCCTTTTTTTCTCCTTTTTAAAATATCTTTTCCATGATGTGGCTCCTTCGCGGATCTCAATCTGGCCTATGTGCAGCACATGTCAGGTTCTCTCGGCGTCACGCAGCCTGATCTCTCGGCGGCAAGATGAACTGATCTCTTTTCAGTTTACGGCGGTTTCTCAGCTTCGCATCCGAGTTGATCCTGCCCAATCATGTTGGCCTGGCAACAGGGGTCATTGGAGTGGCGGCAGTTTCAGCAGCAGTGACCCAATCTATGGTGATGGCGTCGACAACAGACAGCAGGGCGAGATAAGCGCAGGAATCATCAATGTCTGCTGAAGTTTTAACTTACTTCTTTGTTATCCTCGTCTAACATTCTGTCAACCAATACTTAACTTTTCAACTCTTTTTTCTCTAGGGCCTTTGTGTCAACGTTTTCTTTTTATAATCCTAGTTGCCTTTGCACATCAGATGGCGGTAACGGTATACAATTTTCACTGTAGTGCTGTACTTCTATACTATAATACGCGTGACTATCGAACTGGGATTGTTGCGCGATAATTGTTATGAAGGTATAGGTGTGGACTGCAAAGTTAAGACAGAGGACAGATTCAAAGCAGAGACTGTGCTAAAAAAAGTTTGAAAAAATGTTAGACTTGTTTGAAACAAATATCTGGAGTTGCGTTGCCATGGACCAAAAGCAAATTGAAATTTGGCCAATCAATTTAAATTGTGCCCCAGGTCAGAAAATCCAATCGAAAGGGGGTCGGCAGGTCTTAAGACCTCCTCGTGGGTCTGCTCCTGGGCCTGGCCAATCCGGCCATAAACAGGTACTGGCATCTGGCGTGGAGGTGGTCGTTAGGGCTGACTGACTGCTCCTCTTCCACGGTTACGTGAGAGTCTGGGTGTCTCTGGAGAAAGAGCATGTGGTGTCCATCAGCACCCTGGAGTTGTTCAGGGAGATGTGCGCACTGCAGAGAGTGGAGTGTATTATTTCCCCGTCCAGTTCTATTTTGAATTGACCCCTGCCCTCCCCTTCACTGTTTGATCATGCAGCATTGCCGTTTGATGTGAAGGGCATTGCTTGTCACTGACCACTTTGGTGTTTCTTTTATTCTTGTTGTTGGAAACTGAAGAAACGTTTGTGCACCTTGTGTCTTTCACTGTGTCTCACATCTGCACACACACAAAATGGCTGCAGGGGAATTATGAAGCACAATCACAGTTAGGCGGTAGTGTGGGGGTAATTAAAAAAAAGAAAATCTAATCGAATTTGAATTTAATTGTTTGTTAACATCAAACCTATGAAGTGTACCGATGCTTTCGGATATAAGGCCGAACATTCTTAACAGTTAGGAAGAACGACGCAGCACCAACAAAACAGATTGTTAACTGAATAGTTTTCTGAAAGATATCTGTCCATAATTAAAGTTGTGCGGCAGGCAACTGCGGAAAAGACGACAGCAGAACATGCAGGGGAAAATCTACAGAGGATAATCTAGCAAGGAGGCTGGACAGCTGACTGGATATTGAAACTTTAAAGTTACTTTTCGTAAATCAGAATCCAATTATTTTTAGTGGACCATTATTATGGAAGTGAAGTTAAATCGCTTTCGGTTGTGGAAGGATCCTTTTGGGCCTTGGACTGTGGTTAGTAGGGAGGTGTGGGCGGAGGTTTTGTTTGTCGTACGTTGGAAAGGGAAGATTCTGGGAGGGAATGGTGGGTTGGTGTGGGCCGTGGACCTAATAAGGGAGTCCGGAGGGAATGGTGCCTGCGAAACGCAGATAGGGGTGGACGGGAAATATATTTCTGGTGGCATGGTCTGTTTGTAGATGGTATAAATAGCTGAGGATGGTGTGTTGTATCTGTCTGTCTACAAACTGAGGAAGGAAACACTCCTGAACACACCTGACAAAAATGGCACCATCCAAACCACCTGCACATAGGAGGTTCCAGTCGATATAGGGAAGATGAAATTACCCATAACAACAACCCTGCTGCTTCTGCATTTTTCCAGAATCTGCCCGCCTATGAGTTCTTCAATCTCTCTACTGCTATTAGGCGGTGTGTAGAAAAACCTCAATGCGGTGGCTATTCCCTTGCTGTCCCTAACTTCCACCCATACTGACTCAATAGACAAAACTTCTTCAACTTTCTGCAGCTGTAATGCACTCTCTGATTAGCAATGCTACACCCACTTCTCTTTTTCCACTGTCACTGTTCTTTGCAAAGCTCTATACCCTGGAACATCAAGCAACCATTCCTGCCCCTGTGAAACACACGTCTCTGTTATGGCTGCAACATTGTAGCCCGAAGTATTGATCCATGCTCTAAGTTCGTCACTCTTATTTCGGACACTCATTGTATTAAAGCAGACACACTTTAACCGATCCCTTTGTTTCATCGTGTGAGATACCTTGCTAATAGATTCAATGCATCCTGTCACTGCCACATCTACAACTGACCCCTCTCAGACATGTGGGTCTGATTCCCACACCCGCACCAAACTAGCTTAAACCTCCCGATCACTCGAGCAAATCTCCCACCCAGGAAATTTGTGCCCATCCAGTTCAGGTGCAACCCGTCCTTCGTGTACAGGTCCCACTTCCCCAGAAGGTGTCCCAGTGGTGTAAGTATCTGAAACCCTCGCTCCTGCACCAGATTCGCAGCCACGTGTTAGGCTGCATTCGCTGACTGTTCCTTATCCCAATATCTCGTGGAACCAGTAGCAAACCTGGGATCACTACTCTGCTATTCAGCTTCCAACCTCACACTCTGTAGTCACTTTTCAGTTCCTCATTTCCGTTCCTGGCTATACATTGGTGCCAATATGTACGACGATTTCTGGCTGCTCACCCTCCCCTTCAGAATCCTGTCAACCCGATCGGCGACATCCTGAACCCTGGCATTGGCGAGGCAACATACCTTTCGGGAGTCCCGTTCCTGACCATAAACACTCCTGTCAATCTGTCTACCGTTTGAGTCGCCTACTACTAGCGCTTTTCTATTTTCCCCACCTCCCTTCTGAGCCACAATGCCAGAGATCTGACAACTATGGCTTTCCCCTGGTCGGCTCTCCCCATCAGCAGTATCCAAAACGGTTTACTTCGTGCTGAGAACAGCCACAGGGGATCATTGCTCTGACCGTCGGTTCTGTTTCGTCCCCCGACAGTAACCCATCTGTCCTTATCGTCTGTCTGGGGAGTGACCATCTCCTTGTACATTCTCTCAATTCTCCCCTCAGCCTACCGGATGATCCATAGTTCATCCAGCTTCTGCTCCAGTTCCCTAACTCGGTTTTCGTCGAGCTGGATTTAGGTGCACTTCCCGCAGATGTAGTCGCCAGAGACATGTGAGGTATCTCTCGCCTGCCACATTCTGCAGGAGGAACATGCAACTGGCCTAACATCATATCCCGCTACACTGAAAACCTGCACAGGTCTAAACAAAGCAAGAGAAGGAAAAACTGAGAATCCTGAAAACTTACCTCACTTACAGACTCTTAGTAAGGTGAGAAAAGATGGGTGGGAGGGATAACCTATGGTGTAGGGTCTCGGGTTTAGATTACACCCACTTAAAATCTTCCCAGAAGTCCTTTGCTATTCCCTCGCACCTCTCAGCAAATGGAAGCCCCGACACCTGAAGTAAGTGTTTTAAACAGTCAGACTCACATTCCCAGCAGTCTGTTGAAACTTCATTTTAATTTATTCAAACACTCTCTGTAGTTTAGAGCAGTCAGAATGCAGGGGAGCGCAGTTACATGCTCCTTTTGCAGGATGTAGGAAATAAAGGACGCCACCGGTGTCCTTACTGAATTTGCTGGCGAGAAGTGCACCGAACACCAGCTCCTCAGAGACTGGAATTGTAGCTGGACAAACTTCGGAACATTAGGGACGGGGAAAGAGGTGAATAAAGTGGAGTTATGTGGAGGCAGTCACACCTACGTTACGGTAAAAATGTGGGTCCGTGACAGTGATCGGACAGAAAGGGAAAAGGTAGACATTGTACGGCCGACTAATCAATAATTTGAATACCGTTTTGGAACCTGCGAGCAGATCGACCGACAAGGGGGAAAGCCAAAGCGGCCAGGTTTCGGACACTGAACCTGACTCTGTAGCTGAGAAAGGAAGAGGGGAGAATATGAGAGCAATAGTGATAGGCGGTTAAGTGGTGAGAGGAACAGACAGTAAATTCCGTGGCTTGCGTTAAACTATCGGATAGTGTTGCCTTCCGGCTGCCAGAGTCA
>NW_025197969.1:0-5366 GCF_004010195.1 Chiloscyllium plagiosum
CTGCAGACCTCACTTTCTCCTCAAAGACTCTCAAATTAAGCTCGCCATCATCTCTCCTGGCCTCTCCACTGTATCTGAGTTGTCACTGTTGTCTATCATCCAATATTTGAAGAGCAGAGAGTGAACCATAAGAAGATTGTAGCCATTGTCTTTGGTCCCCAGTAGAAATGTAGTTCCCTCTTTGTATTTGAATCCCTGGCTCTGATGGTGAAGTAAATTGTGTACATGCTTAGACACTTAATTGACTCTGAACCAAACTCCTGACCCCCATATACTTCAACTACTGCTGAGTCAAAATCCTGAAACTTCTTCCTTAACAGTACTATGGGAATATCTTCAATATAGTGGGCTAAGAGACCAGCTTACCACTATCTTCCAATCGCTATAGGGATAGGCAACAAATCCCTGCCTTTCCAAAGGACACATGCCTGGAAAGAATTTTTTAAAAATTAAGTTTGCTTTCATCCAACTACACAATATGGCCCATATTTATCCCTGTCTGAACCTGTCAGGTGTTGAAACCTTCATCTGTGCCTTAGTTATTTCCAGACTCGATAATTATTATACATTGCTGGCTGGCAAAATTACCAGTAACTGAATTCAGACTAGGTCTCGTTCACCATCAGTGATTTAGAAACATCTTAATTTTCAGATTATCTGTTTTCAGACTCATGCCGTCTTTCCTCCCTATTTCAGTACCTTCTCCAGTTCTTTAACCTTCTGAGATCTGTCTCCCTCCAAATCCTGGCCACTTGCACATTTCCCACTTCCTTTGCAACAGCAGTGGCGGTTGTACATTCCATGTCTAGTTCTAAACTCTAGAATTACCGCTGTACAACCTCTTGCCTCTATCTTTGTGCCTTCTTTTATATGGTCACCAAAACCCTTCTCTTTAACTAAGCTATCATCACCTATTGTAACTTCTCCTTATGCAACATGGTATCGCATTTTTTTCCAATTTCTTTTTATTGCAAAAATATACATTATACATGAAAATAAATCTTTTGTACATGTTCAGTTAATGGAACCATTCATATGATTAGATTAGATCCCTACAGTGTGGAAACAGGCCTTTTGGCCCAGCAAGTCCACACTGACCCTCCAAAGTGTAACCCACCCAGACCCATTCCCCTACATTTACCTCTAATTGACCTAACACTACGGGCAATTGAGAGCATAGCCAATTCACCTAACCTGCATATCTTTGGATTGTGGGAGGAAACTGGAGCATTCAGAGGAAATCCACGCAGGCATGGGAAGAAAGTGCAAACCCCATAAAGTAGTCCAAGGGGGGAATCAACCTCGAGTCCCTGGTGCTGTGAGGCAGCAATGCTAACCACTAAACCACTTAACTTACAGAGAACAAATTAAGTCTTTGATGTTCACCATTCGCTATATTTGTAGTCAAGCTCTTTGCATTTAGCTAGGGCATCAGAGGGGCCCAATTACTGAATGTGGACCCCCATTATTCATCAGCAGAAGGGCCTTAGACAGTGGTCTTTCCCCACTACGCCTTGGCAGCAGCTGCCCCAATCTTTAGTGCGTCCGTCAGCATGTAGTCCTGGACCTTGGATTATGTCAGTCTGCAACACTCGGTCGAGGTCAACTCCTTCAACTGGAAGACCAACAAGTTTTGGGCAGAGCAAAGAGCGTCTTTCACTGAGTTGATGGTCCTCCAGGCGGAGTTGATGTTTGTCTCGATGTGTATCTTGGGGAACAGACCATACAGCACGGCATCTCACATCACAGAGTGGCTTGGGATGAAACACAACAAACAACACTGCATTCCTCTCCAGACTTCCTATACATAGGCACATTCCGGAAGGAGGTGTGTGACAGTCTCGGTCCTCCACAGCCGCTTCAAGGGCAACGTACAGTGGGGCAGAGAGTCTGGGCATGCATAAAGGATCTCACCGGCAGATCCCTTCTCACCATCATCCAAGCGAAGTCTTGGCGCTTGTTGGAAAGTTCTGATGATGAGGCGTTCTGCCAAATGGCTTTGACAGTCTGCTCAAGGAACCGCCTTCTTCTTTTCCAACAGGATCTCAAGGACGCTACATGCTGACCACTTCCTGATGGACTTGTGGTCAAAGGTGTTTTCCTTCACAAATTTCTCTATGAGAGAGAATTGATACGGAACAGTCCAACTGCTTCCAGCGTTCCGCAGCAGCGAGGCCAGGCTCCTGTAGGTTTCACAACACCAGGGATAGCTAGAACCTCAGTACGTAGTGACACTTGGTGTTTGCATACTGGGAATCCACGCACACCTTGATGCAGCCACACACAAAGTTGGCCATCAGAGTGAGGGTGGTGTTTAATGTGTTTTCTTCTCTTATGTCCAGATTTTTTTACATGGTATCCCTTTGGATGTGGTCCATCTTTGATCTCTACACGAAGTGAAAGATGGCCTGGGTGACTGTGGCGATGCAGGTTCGGGGAATAGGCCAGGCCTGCGCCAAGTACAACCACACTGAGAGTACTTCACACCTGGTCACCAAGCTTTTACCTGCCATGGATAGCGACCGGTGCTCCCATTTGCCCAGTTTCCGCCTCACCTTAGTGACACGCTCCTTCTAAGACTTGGCGCATGACCCAGCCCCTCCGAACCAAATACCCGGCACTTTCAGGTGGTCAGTCCTGACAGTGAAGGGATAGAGCATTGGCCGGCCCAGTGTCCAAAAAAGCATGGTCTCACTTTTGCCTCGATTTACCTTGGCCCCCGAGGCCCGTTCAAACTAGTCACAGATGCACATGAGCCTGTGCACTGACAGTGGATTCAAGCAGAACACTGCGACGTCATCCATGTACAAGGAGGCCTTAACCTTTTCCAATGATACTCCTGTGGAAGGATTTGGTTGCAGGCACAGGTTCTTGCTGTTCCAGAATCCAAACCAGAAATTAAGTGGGCTGTGTAAATTCAGCTTCATAATACTGCCAGTGAAGGAGAAAGTCCATGGATGGATTCGCACGAGACACGATCAGAACAAACTCAGGCTCCTGTAGGTTTCCGGGAGGTACTCCTGGAATAGGCTATAGACACTGCTTGATTGACATGCTCAAGTAGTCTAATGTCTATTTAAAGCAGCAGTTAGTGACACTTCTGCAGCATCCAAACCAATATGGCAACAGGCATGTTTCCTGCAATGAAAACAACGAATGGTGGAGATCACAGCAGTTCAGGCAGCATTCATGGACAGAGAGCAAGCTAACGTTTCGAGTGATCTCCAGCATTTGTTGTTTTCAGTCCAGATTCCAGCATCTGCAGTAATTTGTTCCTACACTATGTTTCCTGCAATGTTAGGTCTTTATATGGGACTTCATGCACCCACTCTCAGTCTAATCATGCAGTCTAAGGTCAAAAATGAAGTGTTTTGAATTTCTATAATGCCTCTCACAAACTCAGGAGCTTTAAAAGTGCTTTATAGTTAATGAAATACTTTTGAAGTGTAGATTCTATTGTAATGCAAGAGAGGAGTTTTGTTCATAATAGTTATGCAGGCTAGCATTGTGGCTTTGCAGGTTCAATGTTAACTGTATTACTCTGCTTTGGATGACATAATTCGATTTTGCATAACCTCTGGCCACTGTGTAGACTCGAGCCAGGTGCTTGGAGTCTGTTGGGAGGATTCTCCCCTTGCTTATCACCAAATGCAAATTTATAGCCAGAAGCCCTTTAATGCTATCAGTTCATGCTCTGTTGGTATGAATGGATCAGTATTTCTGGTGAATTGTAAAACAGAGTGTTTATGATTTTGCCACAAATAATTGTCAAGACGATATCATCCTGCTTCTGTGATATGGGCCAGGGCATAAAAGAGAATCCCCCTGCTTTTCTTCAGAGTAGTGTCATAGGATCTTTTACACCCAAGCCTGATATCACACAGGGCTGAAAATGTGTTGCTGGAAAAGCGCAGCAGGTCAGGCAGCATCCAAGGAGCAGGAGAATCGACGTTTCGGGCATACAGGGCCTTGATTTAATATCTTTACAAGAAGGTGGCATCTCCAATGTTGGTCTCGTGGAGAACAGGCACTCTAGATTTTGGTTTATTTATTGTCACTTGTACCGAAGTGCAGTGAAAAGCTTTGTTTACGAGCAGTACAAGCAGATCATGGTAAGCAAGAGCGTGCGGAACAGAAGACTTAGATGGAGGCATACAGGTTACATTGATTTTGTGAAACAAAGGACTGTGGAAGCTGGAAATCTGAAACAGAGGCAGAAATTGCTCGAGAATATGTGAAGGGAAAATAGAGTTAACATTTGTATCCAGTGACCTCTCTTCAGATTCCTTGTGAAGAAGGGTTACTGAACATGAAAAGTTAACTTTGCTTTCTCTCCACAGATTCTGCCAGGCCTGATGAGTTTCTCCAGCAATTTGGTTTTGACTAGATTTTGTGTTTGAGTCCCTGGAATTATTAAGGCGGCTGGACAATGTGAGGCCTGCTGATATAGTTTTCTATTGCCAGTGCAACAAAACCCAACATGCAGTTGGTCAAAACAGTAAGGTCATGGAATGGTGCTAATTCTGGCAAGGCTAATGTTTGTTGCCCATCATCCCAGTTGTTCAGAGAAGGTTCTGGGCCTCTGTGATAATGCTGCTGTTAGTTGTGCAACTTCCTTGATCGCTTCAGAGACTATTAGGAGCCGCCACTTGATGTGCACCAAGATCAGATATCAACCCGACCAGTGAGTGTTGACAAATTCCTTTCCCAGAACAACTTAAATTCATGCAGCACCTTTAATGTAATGAAATGGCTCAAAGTCTATCACAAAAATAATATAAAGATAAAGTAGATACTGAACCACATCACTGGGGCAGATTGGCTAAAAGTCTTGTCAAAGATGTAGGCTTTAAAGAATGACTTGAAGGAAGAGATAGACAATCAAAGAGTTTTGTGAAAGGAATTTCAGAGCTAAGGGGCTCAGCAGCTAGAGGAATAACCGTCAATAGCAGGCAACTAAAATCAAGGACCTGAAAATTCCAGAATGAGATTATCACAGATATCTCCGAGGATAATGAGGCTGGACAAGATTACAGGGGTGGGGTGGTAGGGATGGGGATGGTGCCCTGGAGGGAGCAAGGAGGAGATGCTGCTTGAGAGGAGCTAGGGGAAGTCACTGAGTGCAGAGCTGATCAGTGACAGTTACACAGACAGTAGAGCTTTTGTTGATCTCGAGATTACAGAGGGTGGAATCTGAGAGATCGGACTGCAGTATGCTGGGATAATGAAGTACATTGTTGAACAAGTTGCATTTTATTCTCAAGATGTGGATGTCACCAGCAAGGCCAGCATTCATTGCCCGTTACCCTATCGCTTTTTTTTTCATTTGGAGATGCCGGTGTTGGTGTACAAAGTTAAAAATCACA
>NW_025197970.1:0-5366 GCF_004010195.1 Chiloscyllium plagiosum
TGTTGATTCACATCAGGCACTGATTGTAGCTTAACTACAGGCCCTGACTGTGGATTCACTACAGACAATGACTGTGGATTCACTACAGGGACTGACAGTATATTCACTAAAGGGACTGACTGTGGGTTCACGACAGGCACTGACTGTGGGCTCACATCAGTCACTGACTGTGGATTCACTATAGACAATGACTATGGATTCACTAGAGACACTGACTGTGGATTCACTACAGACACTGACTGTGGATTCACTACAGGAACTGAGTGTGGATTCATTAAAGACACTGACTGTGGATTCACTAAAGACAGACTGTGCATTCACAACACGAACTGACTGTGGATTTACTACAGGCCCCGACAGTGGGTTTACTACAGACACTGATTGCGGATGAACTACAGGAAACAACGGTGGATTCACTACAAGCATCAAATATGGGTTCACTAAAGACATGACTGTAGGTTCACTAAATAGTCTGACTGTGTATTCACTACAGGAACTAACAATAGGTTCATCACAGTGACTGACTGTAGATTCACTACAGGCACTGACTGTATTCACTACAGGCACTGACTGTGGATTCACTACAGCCACTGACTGTGGATTCACGACAGCCACTGACTGTGAATTCACGAAAGACACTGGCTGTGGATTTACTACAGGCCCTGACAGTGGGTTTACTACAGACACCGATTGCGGAGGAACTACAGGAAGCAACGGTGGATTCACTACAAGCATCAAATATGGATTCACTAAAGACATGACTGTAGGTACACTACATAGTTCGACTGTGTATTCACTACGGGAACCAACAATAGGTTCACTACAGTCACTGACTGTGGATTCACTATAGACATTAACTGTGGATTCACTACAGACACTGACTGTGAATTCACTACAGACACTGACTGTGGATTCACTACAGGGACTGACAGTGGGTTCACTACAGAGACTGACTGTGGGTCCACTACAGGGACTGACTGTGGGTTCACTACAGACAATAACTGTGGATTCACTACAGACACTGATTGTTGATTCACTACAGGGACTGACAGTGGGTTCACTACAGGCACTGACTGTGGGTCCACTACAGACACTGACTGTGGGTTCACTACAGGCACTGACTGTGGGTTCACATCAGGCACTCTCTGCAGATTCATTGCAGACACTGACTGTGGACTCACTACAGGCACTGACTGTGGATTCACTACAGACACTGACTGTGGATTCACATCAGGCACTGATTGTAGATTAACTACAGGCACTGACTGTGGATTCACTACAGACACTGACTGTGGATTCACATCAGGCACTGATTGTAGATTAACTACAGGCACTGACTGTGGATTCACTACAGACACTGACTGTGGATTCACATCAGGCACTGACAGTTGATTCACTACAGGGACTGACTGTGGATTCATATCAGGTGCTGACTGGATTCACTACAGACACTGAATGTGGATTCACAAGTGACACTGACTGCGGATTCACTACAGGCACTGATTGAAGATTAACTACAGACACTGACTATGGGTTCACATCAGGCACTGATTGTAGATTAACTACAGGCACTGACTGTGCATTCACTACAGGCACTAACTGCAGATTCACTGCAGACAATGACTGTGGACTCATACAGGCACTGACTGTGGGTTCACTACAGGCACTGACCGTGTATTCACATAAGGTACTGACTGTAGATTAAAAACAGGCACTGACTGTGCATTCACTACAGGCTCTAACTGCAGATTCACTGCAGACACTGACTGTGGATTCACATCAGGCACTGACTGTGGATTCACATCAGGCACTGACTGCAGATTCACTGCAGACACTGACCATGGATTCACTACAGGCACTGACTGTGGATTCACTACAGACACTGACTGTGGATTCACTACAGGGACTGACTGTGGATTCACTACAGGGACTGACTGTGGATTCACTACAGACACTGATTGTGGATTCACATCAGGCACTGACTGTAGACTAACTACAGACACTGACTGTGGATTCACTATAGGCACTGACTGTGGATTCACTGCAGGCACTGACTGTGGATACACTACGGGGGCTGACTGTGGATTCACTACAGGGACTGACTGTGGATTCACTACAGGGACTGACTGTGGGTTCACTACAGGGACTGACTGTGGGTTCACTACAGGCACTGACTGTGGGCTCACATCAGTCACTGACTGTGGATTCACTATCGACAATGACTGTGGATTCACAACAGGCACTGACTGTGGATTCACTACAGGGACTGACTGTGGATTCACTACAGGAACTAACAATAGGTTCATCACAGTGACTGACTGTGGATGCACTACAGGCACTGACTGTGGATTCGCTACAGGCACTGAATGTGGAATCACTACAGGCACTGACTGTGGATTCACTACAGTCACTGACTGTGGATTCGCTACAGACACTGACTGCGGATTCACTACAGACACTTACTGTAGATTCACATCAGGCATTGATTGTAGATTAACTACAGGCACTGACTGTGGATTCACTACAGACACTGACAGTGGATTCACATTAGGCACTGAATGTAGATTAACTACAGGCACTGCCTGTGGATTTACAACAGACACTGACTGTGGATTCACATCAGGCACTGTGTGTTGATTCACTACAGGCACTGACTGCGGATTTACTACAGGCACTGACTGTGGATTTACTACAGGCACTGACTGTGGATTCACTACAGGGACTGACAGTGGGTTCACTACAGGGACTGACTGTGGGTCCACTACAGGGACTGACTGTGGGTTCACAACAGACACTAACTGTGGATTCACTACAGACACTGATTGTTGATTCACATCAGGCACTGATTGTAGCTTAACTACAGGCCCTGACTGTGGATTCACTACAATGACTGTGGATTCACTACAGGGACTGACAGTATATTCACTAAAGGGACTGACTGTGGGTTCACGACAGGGACTGACTGTGGGTTCACTACAGGGACTGACTGTGGGTCTGCTTGTGGATTAACTACAGGCACTGACTGTGGATTCACTACAGACACTGACAGTGGATTCACATCAGGCACTGATTGTAGATTAACAACAGTCACTGCCTGTGGATTTAAAACAGACACTGACTGTGGATTCACATCAGGCACTGAGTGTGGATTCACATCAGGCGCTGGTTGTAGATTAACTACAGGCACTGACTGTGGATTCACATCAGGCACTGACTTTGGGTTAACTTCAGGCACTGATGTGGATTCACTACAATAACTGACCGTGGATTCACTACAGACACTGACTGTGGATTCACATCAGGCACTGATTGTAGATTAACTATAGGCACTGACTGTGGATTCATTACTTGCACTGACTGCGGATTCACAAGTGACACTGACTGTGGATTCACATCAGGCACTGATTGTAGATTAACTACAGGCACTGACTGTGGATTCACTACAGGTACTGACAGTGGATTCACTACAGGAACTGACTGTGGATTTGCTACAGGCACTGACGGTGGGTTCACATCAGGCACTGACTGTGGGTTCACATCAGGCACTGACTGTGGGTTCACTACAGGCACTGACTGTGGGTTCACATCAGGCACTGATTGTAGATTAAATACAGGTACTGAGTGCGGATTCAATACAATCACTGACTGTGGATTCACTGCAGGCACTGATTGTGGATTAACTACAGGCTCTGACTGTGGATTCACTATAGACACTGAATGTGGATTAGCTACTGGCACTGACTGCGGATTCACTACAGGCACTGACTGTCGATTCACATCAGGCACTGCTTGTGGATTAACTACAGGCACTGACTGTGGATTCACTACAGACACTGAATGTGGATTAACTACTGGCACTGACTGTGGATTAACTACAGGCACTGATTGCAGATTAACTACAGGCACTGACTGTGGATTAACTACAGGCACTGACTGCGGATTCACAATTGACACTGACTGTGGATTCACTACAGGCACTGATTGTAGATTAACTACAGGCACTGACTGTGGATTCACTACAGACACTGAATGTGGATTAACTACTGGCACTGACTGCGGATGCACTACAGACACTGACTGCGGATTCACTACAGGCACTGACTGTGGATTCACTACAGGCACTGATTGTAGATTAACTACAGGCACTGACTGTGGATTCACATCAGGCACTGACTTTGGGTTAACTACAGGCACTGACTGCGGATTCACTACAATAACTGACCGTGGATTCACTACAGACACTGACTGTGGATTCACATCAGGCACTGACAGTGGAATAATTACAGGTACTGACTGCGGATTCAATACAGGCACTAACTGTGGATTCACTACAGGCACTGACTGCGTATTCAATACAGGCACTGACTGTGGATTCACATCAGGCACTGATTGTGGATTAACTACAGACACTGACTGTGGATTGACATCAGGCACTAACCTGACTGCGGATTCAATACAGGCACTAACTGTGGATTCACTACAGACACTGACTGCGTATTCAATACAGGCACTGATTGTGGATTAACTACAGTCACTGACTGCGGATTCACAAGTGACACTGACTGCGGATTAACAAGTGACACTGACTGCGGATTCACATCAGGCACTGATTGTAGATTAACTGCAGGCACTGACTGTGGATACACTACAGATACAGACTGTGGATTCACGACAGGTACTGACTGTGGATTAACTACAGGCACTGACTGTGGATTCACTACTGGCACTGACTGCGGATTCACTACTGGCACTGACTGTTGATTCACTACTTGCACTGACTGCGGATTCACATCAGGCACTGATTGTAGATTAACTACAGGCACTGACTGTGGATTCACTACTGGCACTGTCAGCGGATTCACTACAGGCACTGATTGTAGATTAACTACAGGCACTGACTGTGGATTCACTACAGGCACTGACTGTGGATTGACTACTGGCACAGACTGCGGATTCACATCAGGCACTGATTTTAGATTAACTACAGACACTGACTGTGGATTCACTACAGGCACTGACTGCGGATTCACTACAGACAATGACTGTGGATTCACATCAGGCACTGATTGTAGATTAACTACAGGCACTGACTGCAGATTTACTACAGGCACTGACTGTGGGTTCACTAAAGGTACTGACTGTGGGTTCACTTGAGACACTGACCGTGCATTCACTACAGGCACTAACTGCAGAATCACACCAGGCACTGACTGCTGATTCACTGCAGACACTGACTGTGGATTCACTACAGGGACTGACTGCAGATTTACTGCAGACACTGACTGTGGTTTCTTTACAGGCACTGACTGTGGATTCACTACAGGGACTGACCTTGGATTCACATCAGGCACTGACTGGATTCACTA
>NW_025197971.1:0-5366 GCF_004010195.1 Chiloscyllium plagiosum
ACCATCAACTCCCTGTTCACTCGAGATCAAACATTGTCCGGAGTTGTCTGACATCCTGTCCATTGGAGCAGACATTTCCTCTAACTGAATCATGGAAGGTGAGACCTCTGTCTTCAATCCCCAACACAAATCCACTGTCTCACCACTGATAGAGAGTGTGGTCTTGGTAAAGCACAGCAGGACAGCCAGCATACTAGGAGCAGGGGAATCGACGTTTTAAGCAAGAGCCCATCATTTGAAATGAGGCTCGTGAGCCAAGGCGGTAGAGAGAAAAATAGGAGGAGGTCTATTAGCTAAGAGTGTGATAGGTGGGTTGAAGTGGTGGTAATGGTGATCTGTCGGAGATCGGTGAGAAGGAAGCTGGACAGATAGGAAAAATCATGAGATCGGTGCCAACTTGGAACATTAGAACTGGGATAAGATGGGAGGAGGAAAATGAGAAATACATTGAAGTCCACATTGGTGCCGTGTGGTTGGAGGGTTCCAATGTGAAAGATGAGGCCGTCTTACTCCTGGAGTCGGATGGTAAATGTGGAGCGATGGTGGATGCCCAGGACCTGCATGTGCTTGTCTGAATGGGTGGGAGAGTTGAAGTGTTCGGCCACAGGGCAGAGATGTCCTTTGGTGTGGGTGCCCCAGAGATGTTCTCTGAAGCGCTCTGCAATAAGGCACTCTGTCTCACAAATGTAGGGGAGACTGCATTGGGAGCAACGGATGGAGTAAATGTCATGTGTGGAAATGCAGGATAAACTCTGATGGATGTGGAGGAATCCTTTGAGTCTTTGGACGGAGTTGAAGGCGGAGGTGTGGGTGAAATTTGCAATTCTTGTGATGGAATGGGAAGATGCCTCGCGGGGAGGGTGGTTTTGTGGGTGACGTGGACCTGACAAGGGAATCACGGAGGGAATGATCTTCACAGAAAGCGGCTAGAGGCGGGGAGGGAAATATATTTCTGTTGATTGCGTCCGTTTGAAAATTGGGAAATGGCGAAGGATGATGTGATGTCAACGGTATTTGGTGGGGATGAAGGTGATGACAGGGGGATTCTGTCTTTTTCATAGATGGAGGGGTGGGTCTTGAGTGCGGAGTTGCTGGAAGTGGATGAGATGCGCTGGAGCGCAGAATCGGCCACATTGGTGGAGAAATTGCCTCACCACTGACTCAATCTTCTCCTTGATAATTGTCAGAGTCTGAACCAGTTACGTCATGACTATGGAGACATACTTCACCTCATTAACATCATACGGCTCTTCGATATCTCTGCTCATCTGCAGCTCAAACTCTTTTCCATCCCGTTGGACTAAATTATCGTAATGCACTTCCATCCGTCCTGTCACATTCCCTCTCTACTCTGGTCAAACCTCCTCTGCCTCTATTCATGCGTGTACTTGATCTTTGTTCTGTGTTTTATTATAACTTATTTGAAAGAAGTTTTTATAACCGCCCATTTTCCCAACCACGTGCTGCTGCCATCGCAGCTTTATCTTTCCACACGGGCTCTCAAATGGTGGAAGGCAAGGGGTTGTCGGTTGTTCACCCAATATTGCAATCCTGAGGTTTTTGAACAACTCTGCTGCACGTAGGAGTATTCGCAACAGGGGTTCTTCACCGATCACTGCTCTGCTACTTATCAAAATTTTCGTCAATTTATTCAAATGTTTAAACTGTCTCCGCTCAATCTATCGTTGCAATGTCCTACAGCCCACTCAAGAACAATTAGAGATGGTCAATACATGCCAACCCAGCCAGCGAACCACACCAAGATTTTATGTCTTGTTTTTAAAAAAAAAACTCTCTCAGATATCTACCTTCCCTCGAATTTCAACCTTATGATCATGGTCGCTTTTAACTGTTTCATGTCTGACGCCCGAAATTTCATGTATGAAGGCCATAAAGAATGAAATCTCTTCACTCAGGAGATCGCAGAATGCCGTTAGAAAAGGAGTTCCTCACCAAGTGATGTAGAATATCTGTGATACGAGTTGAAAACAACAGCAGTAAATTGTATCAATACTGCATCATGCCTTTCATATATGGAAACTTTAAAGCTTTTCCTCTGAAAGGAGTTTAAGCAAATTGTGTTTGCAGTCGCATAACGAGATATTGGGAAGCTGACGAAGTGTTATAAGAAACAAGTGATCAAGCAAGGAGGAGTCAAGCAGACGTTTAAACCACAAAACTCTGGTTGCATCACAAACCTCGGGTCATGGAGTTTGTTCTACTCGAGGCCATCATTTTCTTGTCAGTATAAAAGCAACACATTCGCGCATAGATCCGCAGCTCAGTGATTGGAGCTCTCGTCTTGTTTGCCAGTGGTTATGCGAAGTCCCACTGGGGCCTTGCTGCATTTTCTCACATATACTGCAGTAAACTTCCGAACGTGCTTTCTCACTGTTATTCGGAATTATCTATGATGAAAAAGCGTGAAGTCATTCTCTCCAGGGCTAATCAGTTTGAGTTTGCATTTCCACTACTGTGTTTCCCCTTCGCGAAACATGAGGAAACAAGCAACTGATGCGAAGAATGTTCCCGTTTGGCAGGAAGAACAACGTGACAAAGTAGAATCCGTAGAGCAATGGGGAAACAGTGGGGGAGGAAAAGTACAGCAAAACGGCTTAATGTTCCTGTTCCTTACGTAGCGACAAAACAACTACGCGAATCCAAAGAAAACAGGCAGGGGTTGGAAGAACACCGGAAGCCAGGCTGCCTCAGGAGGTATACGTTCAGCAATTATCAATACTTCATGGCTGGGCCTGTCCTCCAACGGCAGCCTGCTGCTGGTTTACCTCTTTGCTTACGTAAACAGACTCTGGTTTTAAATCTAAAGTGAAGGAAGAAGAAGCCAAATGGTTAAAAACATTGCAAAGGAAGCCACTGAGGTCCTGGTAGAAAAGGCAAGGCGGGGTTTCATGGGGTGGTGGAACCGACCAATAGATCACGTGGTGTGAAAAACACAGTTGTGTCCAGATGGAAGTTTTCCAGATGATGTGAATTTGGTGAGAATAAACAGGAAGGAATTTCCCATGGGCAGATGAATCGAGAACTAAAGTTTAGAATCTCAAAACCAGTGATGGATTATAAAGAAAAATTTGGAGCACGGCTTGTTTTGTTTTCATTCTACAGTTATTGAAATCGGGAATGATTTTTTTCAGAGAAAAGTAGCTTCAATAGCTAAATTCTAAAATATTTATAAAGGTGCGAACAGACACACAAAGAAAGAATTTAAACGGGACAGAGAGTCTGCGCTGTAGGGATGGGGTTGTGTTAAGTGCACATTCTCTAATTTGCTAAGGTTAATTGGAAAGAAATTTTATAACACCAACAATTGAGTACGACTAAGTGTGAAAATATCCAATTGTTAGGAACGGTTTTGCAGCTTGATCTAAGTCAACTTCTATAAATTCTGTAAGAACTGAACTGTTTGTGTCAGCTCAACATTTCAGGAAATCTGGTTAGTTCAGTCCGTTACAAAACTGGTTTCGATACAAAGTGATACCAACAGTGTGGGATTAATTCTCGCAATGTCTCAGTTTACCATTCTGATCCTGATATCCCCACTCGCCTAATCCATTAGATGATGGCGAGAATCAAAAGGGAAATTATACCGTAGTGAGTTTGTACTGATCTGTCGATATCAAGCACCTTTTTGTTTTCATTTGTTGCCTTGAACATTTCGCTGCAATCACAGAGAAGGGATTCAGTCCATTTGCTGCACACTCGTCTTCCTCCAAAATATCCAGTGAAAAGACTCGAAACATATTCCTGTTTGAATTCTCTAAACTTCACAGCAGTAATTTAAAATAACTTTATCATTTCGATTCGAGTTTTTCCAAAAACATTCAAAATGTCCAATGAGATAAGCATCATTCTTTTTGCATTGTTTTAATAACTGGTATGAGTATACAGCAATTGCAACAATATGAAAAATGCTCCGCGTCCTTTCCACAATATAACACAGTTGAAAAGTGTGGTTCTGGAAGAAGGGAAGGGCTGATGCCCGAAACGTCGATTCTCCTGCTTCTTGGATGCTGCCTGGCCTGCTGTGTTTTCCAGCACCACACTTTTCAACTCTGGTCTCCAGCATCTGCAGTCCTCACTTTCTCCACAGTATGACACAGTGCAGGATCAGTGTTATGAGAAAGCGAATCCATCTCAAAAGTCATCTCGGTATCTCTGTCGAGAGGTGGATATTCTCCTGGGGAGTATTTCTGACTGTTCATAAGTAACGGAGGCATTTCCCAAGTACAGAAGACTCCACAAAATCAGAAGTTAGATTTTTAGAGTAAAAACTGTTTTATTCAACGTAGTTTTGCAACGTTTAAATACATATGCACGCACATACATGCATACATGCATGCACCCATTTATATTTATGTGTGTGTGTGTATTTATGTGTGTAAATATGTGCGTTTGTGTGTGTTTGTGTGTGTGTGTAAGAATTGAGATGGTTGGAAATAGATGGTCAGGCAATTGAATATTCTTCCTGTAGAATGCGGGAAGTAAGAGTCACTAATAGTGTCCCAGATATCTGCATCTGCGGGAACTGCACCCAGACCTAGTTCCTTGGAAAATGTGTTCGGGAAAAGATGCTAGACATTGGATCATTCGGGAGACTGAGGAGGTAATTGAGATGAGTTATAAGCAGTCGGTAACATCTCAGGTACAAGAAAAAGGTCGATGGGTTTCAGTCGGGAAACGAAAAGGGAACTGCTAGACAGTGCATGCATCTCCTGTGGCCGTACTCCTCTGTTACAAGCATACCGTTATTGATATTTTTGAGGGGGAGTGACTTACCAGGGGTTAAACATGGGGTACAGGTCTCTCGCACAGAGATTGTCACTTTTGCTCAGAACGGTAGGGGAGAGAGAAGGAGACTATTATTTTTGGAGACTTCATATTGAGGGGAATAGATTGCAGTTTCAGTGGGTGTGGGACACGCGTACGTTTGGTGTGTTGCCTCCCAGCTCACACAGTTTGTGATGTCTCGCACCGTGTTTTTACTATCCTTAAGATGGCGGGGACCAGACCCAAGTCAACACAGATAAGAAAAGGTATGTAGATGTAAGGCAGAAATTCAGGGAGCTAGAGTGACATCTTCGATCCAGATCTAACAGTTGTTCTTTCTGATTTGTTACCTCTGACACATCCTACAAAGATGAAGAATACAGACAGAGCTTTTGAAAATGTCGCTACTGGGATGGTGCGGGGGGACGGATTCGGACACCTGGACAATTTTGTCTCTTTCTGGAGTAGGTGATACCTCTACAAATAGGATGGTTTTCACCTGAACCACAGGATAACCAATACCCAGCGGGGTGGGGGCGGGGATAATTTGCTAATGCTCTTGACGAAACGAATTCAGCAGC
>NW_025197972.1:0-5368 GCF_004010195.1 Chiloscyllium plagiosum
GTTGAGTCCATGATTAAGAAAGCGAATGCAATTAGATTAGATTAGATAACCTACAGTGTGGAAACAGGCCCTTCGGCCCAACAAGTCCACACCGACCCGCCGAAGCGCAACCCACCCATACCCCTACATTTACCCCTTACCTAACTCTACGGGCAATTTAGATTCTATTAGATTAGATTAGATTACAGTGTGGAAACAGGCCCTTCGGCCCAACAAGTCCACACCGACCCGCCGAAGCGCAACCCACCCAGACCCATTCCCCTCTTCACCTAACACTACGGGCAATTTAGCATGGCCAATTCACCTAACCTGCACATCTTTGGAGTGTGGGAGGAAACTGGAGCACCCAGAGGAAACCCACGCAGACACGGGGAGGATGTGCAAACTCCACACAGTCAGTCGTCTGAGGCGGGTATTGAACCCAGGTCTCGGGCGCTGTGAGGCAGCAGTGCTAACCACTGTGCCACTGTGCTGCCCATACAATGTTGTCATTTATCTCAAGAGGGTTCGAATATAAAAGCACCGTTGTGCTACTGAGACTTTATAAAGCTCTGGTTAGGCCCCATTTGGAGTACTGTGCCCAGTTTTGGTTCCCACACCTCAGGAAGGACATACTGGCACTGGAGCGTGTCCAGCGGAGATTCACACGGATGATCCCTGGAATGGTAGGTCTAACATATGAGGAACGGCTGAGGATCCTGGGATTGTATTCATTGGAGTTTAGAAGATGAAGGGGAGATCTAATAGAAACTTACAACATAATACATGGCTTGGAGAGGGCGGATGCTAGGAAATTGTTTCCGTTAGGCGAGGAGACTAGGACCCGTGGACACAGCCTTAGAATTAGAGGGGGTAAATTCAGAACAGAAATGCGGAGACATTTCTTCAGCCAGAGAGTGGTGGGCCTGTGGAATTCATTGCCGCAGAGTGCAGTGGAGGCTGGGACGCTAAATATCTTCAAGGCAGAAATTGATAAATTCTTGATGTCATAAGGAATTAAGGGCTACAGGGAGAATGCGGGTAAGTGGAGTTGAAATGCCCATCAGCCATGATTGAATGGCGGAGTGGACTCGATGGGCCGAATGGCCTTACTTCCACTCCTATGTCTTATGGTCTTATGGTCTTTGAGACCTTTGAGAAGGTGCAGATGAGTATGACTAAAATAAAATCAGGAATGAGGGACTTAGTTCTGTGAAGATTGGATAAACGGTTTTATTTTCCAAAGAGAAGAGAAGTCAAATGGCAGAATTATTAAGCTGTTAATATTGTGAAGGATTTTTACACACTAAATATGGAGAAATTAGCATGCTTGCCTTCATTGTTCAGTCCTTTCAGTACAGGAGTTGGGAAGTCACGTTGAGGTTGCACAAGTGAGGCCTCTTCTGGAATACTGGTTGCCCAGCATTTTTTAAATTTGTTTTTGTGGGATGTGGGAGTCGCTGGTTAGCCAGCATTTATTGTCAGTCCCTAGTTGTCCTTGAGAACATAAAGCATAGAACATAGAACAATACAGTGCAGAACAGGCCCTTCGGCCCTCGATGTTGCGCCGACCTGTGAACTATTCTCAGCCCGTCCCCCGACACTATCCCAAAATCATCCATGTGCTTATCTAAGGATTGTTTAAATCTCCCTAATGTGGATGAGTTGACTACCTTAGCAGGTAGGGCATTCCACGCCCTTACCACTCTCTGCGTAAAGAACTTGCCTCTGACATCTATCTTTCTTCTATAACCCCTCAATTTATAGTTGTGCCCTCTTGTACAAGCTGATGTCATCATCCTAGGAAAAAGTCTTTCACTGTCTACCCTATCTAATCCTCTGATCATCTTGTATGTCTCTATCAAATCCCCCCTTAGCCGCCATCTTTCCAATGAAAACAGAACCAAGTCTCTCAGCTTTTCCTCATAAGACCTTCCCTCCAGACCAGGCAACATCCTGATAAATCTCCACTGCATCTTTTCCAATGCTTCCACATCCTTCCTGTAATGGGGCGACCAGAACTGTACACAATATTCCAAGTGTGGCCGCACCAGCATCTACATCCTTCCTATGAGGTGACCAGAACTAGGCACAATATTCCAAGTGTGGCCGCACCAGTGTTTTGTATAGTTGTGTAGTTGCCGCATGATATTGCGGCTCCGGAACTCAATCCCTCTATCAATGAAACCTAACACACTGTATGCCTCCTTAACAGCACTATCCACCTGGGTGGCAACTTTCAGGGATCTATGTACATGGAATCCAAGATCCCTCTACACATCCACACTACCAAGAATCTTTCCATTGACCCAGTACTCTGCCATCCTGTTATTCTTCCCAAAGTGCATCACCTCACATTTAGCTGCATTGAACTCCATTTGCCACCTCTCAGCCCAATTCTGCAGTTTATCCAAATCCGCTGCAACCTGCAACATTCTTCCAAACTGTCCATTACTCCACCGACTTTAGTGTCATCTGCAAATTTACTAATCCATCCACCTATCCCTATGTCTAAGTCATTTATAAAATGACAAACAGCAGTGGTCCCAAAACAGATCCTTGTGGCACACCACTAGTAACTGGATTCCAGGCTAAATATTTTCCATCAGCCACCACTCGCTGCCTTCTTTCAGAAAGCCAGTTTCTAATCCAAACTGCCAACTCACCATCAATTCGATGTCTCTGCATTTTCTCCATCAGCCGACCATGTGGTACCTTATCAAAGGCTTTACTAAAGTCCATGTATGCCACATCAACTGCCCTACCCTCATCCACATGCTTGGTCACCTTCTCAAAAACTCAATGAGTTTTGTGAGACACGACCTGCCCTTGATGAAACCATGTTGACTATCTGAAATCAAATTGTTGCTTGCTAGATGATTATAAATCTTATCTCTTATAATCCTTTCCAAAACTTTTCCTACAACAGAAGTAAGGCTCACTGGTTTATAATTATCTGCCCTTCTTGAACAAGGGCACATTTGCAATCCTCCAGTCCTCTGGTACTAAACCTGTAGACAATGGATGCTTCAAATATCAAAGCCAAAGGCTCTGCTATCTCCTCCCTAGCTTCCCAGAGAATCCTCGGATAAATCCCATTCGGCCCAGGGGACTTGTCTACTTTCACTCCTTCTAAAATTGATAACACCTGTTCGAAACTAACCTCGATCCTTTCTAGTCTAATATCTCGTACCTCATTCTTCTCCTCTACATACCCTCCTTTTCATGAGTGAAAACCGATGAGAAATGTTCATTTAGCATCTCTCCGATCTCTACAGGGTCCACACTCAACTTTCCACTTCTGTCTTTGACTGGCCCTATTCCTACCCTAATCATCCTTTTATTCCTCACATACCTATAAAAAGCTTTAGGGTTCTCCTTTATTCTGTTTACCAAAGACTGCTCGTGTCCTCTGTTTGCTCTTCTTAACTCTCTCTTTAAATCCTTCCCAGCTGATCTGTAACTCTCCATCACCTCATCTGAACCATCTTGCCTCAGCAACATATTAAGCCTCTTTTTTCTTCTTAACAAGAGATGCAATTTCTGTAGTAAACCACGGTTCCCTTACCTTATCACTTCCTCCCTGCCTGACAGGGACATACCTATCAAGGACACACAATATCTGTTCCTTAAACCAGCTCCACATTTCAATTGTCTGCATCCCCTGCATTTTGCTACCCCATTCTATGCATCCTAATTCTTGCCTAATCGCGTTATAATTGCCCTTGCCCCATCGATAACTCTTGACCTGTATCCCTTTCCATCGCTCAACTAAACGTAACTGAATTATGGTCACTCTCTCCAAAGTGCTCACCTACAACTAAATCCAACACCTGGCCTGGTTCATTACCGAGCACCAGATCCCTCTTGTTGGCCCTTTGACATACTGTGTCAGGAAACCCTCCGTACACACTGGACAAAAACTGATCCATCCGACGTACTAGAGTTATGCATTTCCAGTCAATGTTGGGGAAGTTAAAGTCCCCCATAATGACCACTCTGTTCCTTTCAATCCTACCCAGAATAATGTTGCTAATCCTCTCTTCCACCTCCCTGGAACTCTGCGGAGGCCTATAAAAAACTCCAAGCAGTGTGACCTCTCCTCTCCCATTTCTAACCTCAGCCCCACACTATCTCAGTAGACAGGTGCTTGTCAAAAGTTCTTTCAGCCACCGTTATACTATCCTTGACTAGCAAGGCCACACCTCCCCCTCTTTTACCAACCTCCCTGATCTTAATGAAAGATTTATACCCTGGAACCTGCAACATCCATTCCTCACCCTGCTCTATCCATGTCTCCAAAATGGCCACAACATCGAAGTCCCAGGTACCTATCCAGGCTGCAAGCTCACCTACTTTATTTCGGATACTTCTGGCGTTGAAGTAGACACACTTCAAACCAGCTTACTGTCTGCCAGCACATTCCTGTGACCCTGAAATCCTGTCCCTGTCCTTCCTACTCTCATCTTCCTGTGCACTGCAGCTACACCTCCGGTTCCCACTCCCCTGCTGAGCTAGTTTAAAACCATCCGAATAGCACCAGCAAATTCCCCACCCAGGATATTAGTACCCCTCTGGTTCAATGAAGACCGTCCTGTTTGTAGAGGTCCCACCTTCCCCAGAATGAGCCCCAATTATCCAGGTACCTGAAACCCTCCCTCCTGCACCATCCCTGCAGCCACATGTTCAGCTGGTATCTCTCCCTACTCCTTGCCTCACTATCACGTGGTACGGGTAACAATCCAGAGATAACAACTCAGTTTGTTTTAGCTCTCAGCTTCTATCCTAGCTCCCTGAAATCCTGCCTTACATCCCTATCCCTCTTTCTACCGTTGGTACCTACATGGACAACGACTTGGGGCTGGCCACCCTCTCCCTTCAGGACCCCAAAGATACGATCCGAGACATCACGGACCCTGGCACCTGGGAGGCAACACACCAACCGCGAGTCTCGTGCATTCCCAACAAACCTTCTATCTGACCCTCTAACTATTGTGTCCCCAATGACTAACATTCTCCTCCTTTCCCTCCTTCCCTTCTGTGCAACAGGGACAGGCTCTGTGCCAGAGACCTGGACCCCACTGCATATCCCTGGTAAGTCGTCCCCCTCAACAGTATCCAAAACAGTATACATGTTTTTCAGGGGAACGACCAAGGGGATCCCTCCACTGACTGTTTTTTCCCCCTTCGAACAGTTACCCAGCTTTCTTCATGCCTCGGAGTAACTACTTCCCTGTAACTCCTATCTACCACAGCCTCTGCCTCCCGAATGATCCGAAGTTCATCCAGCTCCCGCTCCAGTTCCCTAACACGGTCTTGGAGGGGCGAGAGTTGGGTGCACTTCCTGTAGATGTACTTGGATGGGACACCAGTGGTGTCCCTGACCTCA
>NW_025197973.1:0-5369 GCF_004010195.1 Chiloscyllium plagiosum
TGATGCCAAATGGTATAATTGTACCAACATCCTCCACTTCCCGACAGAAGATTCCATAAACGCACCAACCTCAATGGGAAAAAAAAATGCCCCTCAGATCCATTTTAAATTCTTCCCTCTCATCTTAAACCTATGCCCTCTCATTCTGGACTCCCCCACCCCAGGGAAACGATCTTGTCTATTTATCCTACCCATGCCCCTCCTGATTTTATAAACTTCTATGAGGTCACTCCTCAGCCTTTCAGGCACCTGGGAGGATCCCACCACTCAGGTCACAATGGGGCCTGGCTGATTGACACATTTTCAGACCAATAGGAGAGTTGACGTGGTCCTCCAGCCAATGGGAGTGAATGAGAGGTGGGTCCAGCAGGCCAAAAATGACCATCAGCATTGCAGGCACAGTGTCACTGTGAGGGAGGACTCAGTGAGTGTGAAGGGAGTGGGAGAGACAGCAGATACTGGGAGAGAGATGGAGTTAGTGTGGACTGGGAGGGTTGATAAACACTGTTTCAGTCTGCTGGACCTGAATTAGATACTCCGGGTAAATTAGAACCAAAAGAACTGCGGATGCTGTAAATCACACACAACAACCAGAAGGTACTGGAAAAGCTCAGCAGATCTGGCAGCATCTGTGAAGAGAAATCGGTTTGCATTTTCGATCCAGTGACACTTCCTCAGGAACTGATGTTACTGAGAAAAAAAGTCGGTTTTATGCAGAAGGTAGGGATTAAGGAGTAGATGATAGGTGGGGAGAGAGTCCAAAGAGAGAGATAAGTGCAGTTGGACAAAGGAGTGGATAACGATCTGCCGGGGTGTGGGAGTGAATAGCTGTATATGGGGACTGTTAGTAGCTAACCATAGGTAATGTGTAATGGTAGGCTACGTAATAACAAGGCCTGGTATGTGGGGTAGGGGGCAAAGACACTAGGACGTGGGGGAGTTCAGGACCTAAAATTATTAAATTTGATGTTGAAGCCAGAGGATTGCAGGGTATGCGAGTGGGAGATGAGGTGTTGTTCTTCCAGCTTATGTTAAAGTGTGGCGCTGGAAAAGCACAGCAGGTCAGACAGCATCCAAGGAGCAGAAGAATTGACGTATTGGGCATGTCAGCACTTCATCAGAAATGTGGGTGGTGGGATACGGCTGAGAGATAAATAGGGAGGGGTGTTTGGGGTTGGGGGAAGGGAGCTAGGGAGGCAAAAGGTTTTTTTAGATGGGAGGTAGTGGTGAGAGGGTGGAATGGATAATTGGAAAGGAAGATGGACAGGTGGGACTGTTCAAGAGGGTTGTGCCGAGTTGGAGGGTTGAATCTGAGATAAGGTGGGGGAGGGGAGATGAAAGGACACAATAGGTGAGGTGTTTGGGTGGGCAGGGAAATCTATGCCTGGATGTGGGAGGATCCTGTGGTGCCTTGGATGGAGGTGAGGGGAAGGTGTGGGCACAGGTTTTCCACCTCTTGCAGTGACAAGCGAAGGTGCCTGGAGTGGAGGATGGGTTGGTGGGGAGCGTGATCGAACGTGGAAGTCACAGAGGATATGGTCTCTGTGAAATGCTGAAAGGGGTGGGGAGTGAAATATATCTCAGGTGGTTGGATCTGATGGTGGAAATAGCAGAGGATGATGAGTTGTATCTGGGGTATCTGGGTGGAAGGTGAGTATGGTGGGACTCCATCTTTGTTGCATTTGGAGGGGTGGGGTTCAGGGGCAGTGGTGTGGGAAGTGGAGGAGATACACTGGAGGGCATTGTTGACCACATGTGAGGGAAAATTGCAGTTCTTGAAATAGGAAGCTATTTGGTATGTTCTGAAGTGTTCTTCCAGCTTGCATCAAGCTTCACTGGAACACTGCAGTAAGCATGAGACAGAGATGTTGGACAGGGAACAGTCTTGTGTGTTAAAGAGCAGGCAACTGGAAGGTCAGGGTCTTTTTTGCGGCACAATGTAGATCATCAGCCACCATTTCCACCACCGCCACTGAGATGCAAGAAGGTTCCTGTCCCCTCCATTAACAGCTTTCCAACTTCCCAGTCCTTTGTCTTTCCAAATGTTCCTGTGTCTCTTTGGGCTCTGTCCCCACCTATTAGTTACTCTTTAACCCCTATCTCCTGCAGTCCAAAGATGTGTAGGTCAAGTGAATTAGCCCAGCTAAATTTCCTGTAGTGTTCAGGGATGTGCATTAGTCTGGGTAATTGGAGAGTAATAGGATAGGGGAATGGGTTTGGGTGGGATTAACTTCGGAGGGTTGGTGTGGAATTGTTGGGCCGAAGGGCCTGTTTGCTGAAGGGATTCTAATTTTCCCAGCTGTCATCGGTTCTGAGGAAAGGTCCCTGGACCCATGATGACCCTTGGTGTGTGCAGGAGGCGGAAAGGGGAGAGTGCAGCAGAAACCGGATGAAATGTATCAATGTAGACTGGGAGGGTTTAGTTACACTCTGTGCAGGTCGTTAGTCTGAATTAGAAAATCTTGGTCCCACGTTTGCAGCAAAGGGGAAGATGGCTTGGGCCTCAGGCAGTGAGAGGACCTGGGTTATGGCCGCCATCTTTATTTGGGGTAAGGTACCGCAAGGAGCATGCACGTGTCCCCGTCCTGGGTGGGGGCGGGGTGATTTGAAGAGGAGCATTTACACATCAAACACATACCAAGAGAAGTGTTTGCCTTCACTATTCATCTTGCACTGACTGTGAGCTTTGTTTTGTGAATTCATTTTATAGGATATTAATTGAGAATAATTGAGACTGGGATCTCAAACAGGTTTCTACAGTCAGCGGAGTCATCAGGATCTGAATATCATTGGCATTTAACTGTGGAAGGAGAAGGGTTTGTCTGTTCTGTCTGTGGGAAAATATCTTCAATATTTTTGTCAAGCCAAAAGCAGAAAGATGTTCAAGTCCATGGTTGGGTCACCCTTTGGGTATGTGTTCAATTCTTGGCCCTGCAGCTGTGGAAGGAGGCATTGGCCTGAGAGAGAGCACAGATTTATCCAAATTACACCTCGTCTCTTTGCAGGAACTGTCAGATTTAGTCTCAATCATCCACTTTATAATGTTAATCTGTAAACTCCCTACTTTCAATTCTCTGCAAATTTCTCATTGAAATTCCTTGTGGACTCAAATTCCAGCACCATTTCAGATGGAATGTTCCAGATTCTGACAACTGTCTGTTCATTCAGAAACTGCTGAAGTCCATTTTGACTCTGGGGTTACAAAGGGCTGAATTGAAAGATGCAGTGCTGGTCCTGAGCTCCCATTGAGGTGCATTGGAACAGTACAGGAGGCTGAGGGAAGTGTAGGTGTGAGCAGACAATGAAAATGACAGGGCTGCACTGTGAGGGCTGCTTGGCTCAATGAGAGTGTTTTGGAGTTGGGTGTAAATAGTGAGATGAGACACGGAGAAGTTGAAGCTGAAACTCAGTTTTAGTTCAGGCCTTTCAGAAATTCACAGTCCCAATGGGAATAGCCAATTTGTCAGTCATACCTGTGGAGTATTTAAGTTTTTAAAGTATGACATATCAGCTTAAGTAAAGATGGTTTCTTTGTTGTTATAATGGACATGTTTGAAGTGAAGGAAGGTTGCTCACTCATTTAAATTCTCATAATGGGAGTAATTAGATGAATGTAGAGAGACATTGTGCCAGGAGCCCTCAGACCCGTGGTGTGCTCCTCTTGCACATTGTGGGTAATAAGGGCCGCTTCCAGTGTCCCAGACGGCTATGTGTGCAGGAAGGGTTCCCATCTGCAGCTACTGGGAAACTGCTTTTCAGAGCTGGAGCTGAGAGTGGACTTACTGTGGAGCATCTGCAATACTGAGAATGTTATGCACAGCACGTTTCGTGAGTTAGTCACACTGCAGGTGAGGGGTACACAGGCAGAAAGGGAATGGGTGAACATCAGATCTAGTAAAAGGCTCAGGAAGCGAGTACAGGAGTCCCCCGTTGTTATCCCTTTCTCATACAGATACCGTATACCGCTTGGGATTCTATGAGGGTGGGAATGGGTGGGGTGGCTTCTCCGGAATTCTGCAACAGCCAGTTTCATGACACCACAGAGAGCTCTGCTGATCAGAACAAGAGGACTGAGAGTGGCACGGCTATAGTGACAGGGGATTCAAAAATCAGGGGTACAGCCAGGCACTTCTGTGCCCACAGACTTGAATCCAGGAAGGTATGTAATCTCCCTGGTGCCAAGATCCATGATATCATGGAGTCGTTGCAGGACATTCTGGAGCTGGAGGGTAAACAGCCCGTGGTCGTGCAACACACAAATATCAACGACATCGCTAAACAGAGGGATGAGGGCCTGAAAGCTGGACATAGGGAGAGCAGAGATGCATTAAAATGTAGCTCCTGAAATGTAATAATGTCAGACTTACTCCCAGTGCCATGTGCTAATGAGAGCAGGAATGAGAAGGTAGATCAGCTGGATGTGTGGCTGGGGAAATGGTGTCCCAGAGAAGGGTTTTGATTTTTCAGGCACTGGGACTGTTTCTGGGTTAGGTGGGACCTATACCAGCCTGACCAGTTACCCCTGGGCAGAGCTGAGACAAATCTGGTGGGTGGTTTTGCCAGTTCTATTGGTGAGGTTGTAACTAGTCTGGCTGGGGGATGGGAATTAAAGTGTCGGCTTAGATGGGTCAGATTCAGGTCAGGGAATGGGAGGTAGAATATTAGTGATGTAGTCAGCAGCTCAGAAAGCCAAAGAAAAGGAGGATTAAACGAGGATTGAGTCCCTCTTCAGCCATCAGTCCTGCCATCTCAGAAATGTGAGTCAAGAAAATATGGAGCTGTATACATGTCTATGACTCTAGGTGCTTCAGCAAAATGGTGAAAATCTACAATAAGAACATAAATTGCTGGACATCCTATGCAAGTCTGTCAGCACCTGAAATGGTGACAGATGCAGGAAACATTGCAGCCTTGAAGAAGTGTTAAGATGATCACAACAAGCACTACAATATCGGTTACACGCTGAGTGCCAGAACGTGGGACTAGAATAAATAGGCGCTTGATGACCAGCATGAATACGATGGGGCTGGAAAGTTGATGTTTCGGGTCAGGACTATTCATCCGGACTCACAAACTGTCCTGACCCAAAACATCAACTTTCCTGCCCCTCTGATGCTGCCTGACCTGCTGCACTTCCACAGATCAATTCTGACTTCCAGCATCTGCAGCCCTTAACTATCTACACATCCCAGGACTCAGGCTGGTGACCCTCCTTTACTCTCTCTCAATAAACAGGATAACTTTACTTGGGAAAGGGGAACAAAGGTACACACAGTACCCCAGGTGTGGTCTCACCAAGGCCCTTCCAGAAAGGGATCCCTGCTCCTGTACTCGACTCCTCTCACTAGGAAGGTCACACATCATTTACA
>NW_025197974.1:0-1015 GCF_004010195.1 Chiloscyllium plagiosum
GAGAGTCCTCGAGTGTGTGTGAGAGATAGGACATCTCCGAGTGTGTGTGAGAGATAAGGAATCCCAGAGTGTCTCTAAGTGTGTGTGTGAGAGATAGGGAATCCCAGAGGGTTCCCGAGTGTGTGCGAGCGATAGGGATTCCCAGAGTGTCCCCGAGTGTGTGTGAGAGATAGGGAATCCCCGAGTGTGTGTGTGAGATCGGGAATCCCAGAGATTCCCCGAGTGTGTGAGAGAGAATCCCAGAGAGTTCCCGAGTCTGTGTGAGATATAGGGATTCCCCGAGAGTGTGTGAGAGAATCCCAGAGAGTCCTCGAGTGTGTGAGAGATAAGGCATTCCCGAGCGTGTGTGAGATAGGGAATCCCAGAGTGTCCCCTCGTGCGTGTGAGAGATAGGGAATCCCAGAGTGTTCCCGAGAGTGTGTGATATAATCCGAATGTGACCCCGAGTGTGTGTGAGACATAGAGAATCCCAGAGTGTCCCCGTGTGTGTGTGAGAGATAGGGAATCCCAGAGTGTCTCCGTGTGTGTGTGAGAGCGGGAATCCCAGAGTGGGTGAGAGAGAAAGAATCCCAGAGTGTGTGTGAGAGAGTGAATCCCAGAGTGGGTGAGAGAGAGGGAGTCCCGGGGTGTGTGTGAGTGTATCCCAGAGTGTCCCCGAGTGTGTGTGAGATATAGGGAATCCCAGAGAGTCCCCGAGGGTGTGTGAGAGATCGGGAATCCCAGAGAGTCCCCCAGTGTGTATTAGAGACTCCCAGAGTGTCCCCGAGTGGGTGTGAGAGATAGGGATTCCCAGAGTGTCCCCGAGTGTGTGTGAGAGATAGGGAATCCCAGAGTGTCCCCGAGTGTGTGTGAGAGATAGGGATTCCCAGAGTGTACCCGAGTGTGTGTGAGAGATAGGTTATCCGCGAGTGTGTGTGAGAGATAGGGATTTCCAGAGTGTCCCCGAGTGTGTGTGAGAGATAGGGATTTCCAAGTGTCCCCGAGTGTGTGTGAGATATAGGGAATCCCAGAGATT
>NW_025197974.1:3391-5369 GCF_004010195.1 Chiloscyllium plagiosum
GAGTGTGTGTGAGAGATACGGAATCCGCGAGAGTCCCCAAGTGTGTGTGACAGATAGGGAATGCCAGAGTGTGTGTGAGAGATAGGGAATTTCAGAGTGTCCAGGAGTGTGTGTGAGAGATAGGGAATCCCAGTGTGTCCCCGAGTGTGTGTGAGCGATAGGGATTCCCAGAGAGTCCCCGAGTCTGTGTGAGATATGGGGAATCCCCGAGAGTGTGTGGGAGAATCCCTGAGTGTCCTCGCGTGTGTGTGAGAGAATCCCAGAGAGTCCTCGAGTGTGTGTGAGAGATAAGACATCTCCGAGTGTGTGTGAGAGATAAGGAATCCCAGAGTGTCCCTAAGTGTGTGTGAGAGATAGGGAATCCCAGAGTGTCCCCTAGTGTGTGTGAGAGATAGGGAATCCCCGAGTGTGTGTGAGAGATAGACAAACCCAGAGCGTCACCGAGTGTGTGTGTGAGATCGGGAATCCCAGAGATTCCCCGAGTGTGTGAGAGAGAATCCCAGTGAGTTCCCGAGTCTGTGTGAGATATAGGGAATCCCCGAGAGTGTGTGAGAGAATCACTGAGAGTCCTCGCGTGTGTGTGACAGAATCCCAGAGAGTCCTCGAGTGCGTGTGAGAGATAGGGCATCCCCGAGTGTGTGTGAGAGATAAGGAATCCCAGAGTGTCCCTAATCATGTGTGAGAGATAGGGAATCCCAGAGAGTCCCCGAGCGTGTGTGAGATAGGGAATCCCAGAGTGTCCCCGAGTGTGAGTGAGAGGTGGGAATCCCAGAGAGTCCCCGAGTGTGTGTGAGAGGTAGGGAATACCAGAGAGTCCCCGAGTGTGTGTGAGAGATAGGGAATTCCAGTGTGTGTGTGAGAGTGGGAATCCCAGAGTGTGTGTGAGAGATAGTGAATCCCATAGAATCCACGAGTGTGTGTGAGAGGTAGGGAATCCCAGCGAGTCCCCGAGTGTGTCAGAGATAGGGAATCCCAGCGGGTCCCCGAGTGTGTGAGAGAGATATGGAATCCCAGAGTGTCCCCGAGTGTGTCAGAGATAGGGAATCCCAGAGTGTCCCCGAGTGTGTGTCAGAGATAGAGAATCCACGAGTGTGTGAGAGAGGGAATCCGAAACTGTCCCCGAGTGTGTGTGAGAGATAGGGAATACCCGAGTGTGTGTGAGACCGGGAATCCCAGACTGTCCCCGAGTGTGTGTGAGAGATAGGGAATCCCCGAGGATGAGTGAGAGATTGGAAATCCATGAGTGTCCCCGAGTGTGTGTGAGACATAGGGAATCCCAGAGTGTCTCCAAGTGTGAGTGAGAGGTAGGGAATCCCAGAGAGTCCCCGAGTGTGTGTGAGAGATAGGGAATCCGAGAGAGTCCCCGATTGTGTGTGAGAGATAGGGAATTCCCAGTGTGTGTGTGAGAGTGGGAATCCCTGAGTGTGTGTGAGAGATAGGGAATCCCAGAGAATCCCCGAGTGTGTGTGAGAGATAGGGAATCCCAGAGAGTCCCCGAGTGTGTCTGAGATATAGGGAATCCGAGAGAGTCCCCGAGTGTGTGTGAGAGATAGGGAATACCAGTGTGTGTGTGAGAGTGGGAATCCCAGAGTGTGTGTGAGAGAGGGAATCCCAGAGTGGGTGAGAGCGAAGGGAATCCCAGAGTGTGTGTGAGAGATAGGGAATCCCCGAGTGTGAGTGAGAGATTGGAAATCCATGAGTGTCCCCGAGTGTGTGTAGAGATAGGGAAACCACGAGTGTGTGTGAGAGAGGGAATCCGAAACTGTCCCCGAGTGTGTGTGAGAGATAGGGAATCCCCGAGTGTGTGTGAGAGAGGGAATCCCAGACTGTCCCCGAGTGTATGTGAGAGATAGGGAATCCGAGAGAGTCCCCGAGTGTGTGTGAGAGATAGGGAATCCGAGAGAGTCCCCGATAATGTGTGAGAGATAGGGAATTCCCTGTGTGTGTGTGAGAGTGGGAATCCCTGAGTGTGTGTGAG
>NW_025197975.1:0-5370 GCF_004010195.1 Chiloscyllium plagiosum
CCCGTAACTCCTCCAGCAGAGAGTCCACCCGCCAGGGGCCGACCAGTAGTCCGGAACATTTGGCCCAGTTGATCCTGGCGGAAGACGCTGCCGAGTACACGGCCTGGCACTCGCGCATCCTCCCCAGGTCAGCCGGGTTGGTGAAAGTGAGGAGGATCGAGGATAACACCTTCCTCCTCTCCACCACTCGACGACCCAGCAGAGGGTTCTCCGTTGTCACCTGCACCACAGCCCGTGTGGTTATTAAAGTCCTCTCCAGGGGCAAGAGGAGTTGTGGCAGCAGAAGGTCCTGCTGTAGCCCCTGGGGGTCTGAGCAGGTTAGGCCGCGGTGCAAGAGATGCCGTAGGCTCATTCCCTGGAGAGGAGCAGCGCCACCAGCGCGCTGCTGGAATGTCTCTCCCCTCCAAGGGCCGGCACCTCTTCCCCAGAGAGACAGGGGGGGATTTATGGGCCTTCTCCTCCCTGCCTGCCTTGGTGGTCATGGGGCCCGAGGTCCATCCCCCCCAGCCTTTCCCGGAATGCAGGGGGCGTGGGCAGGGTGGTTGGGTCAGCGTGTCACTTCCTGCCCCATCCCTGGTTTATCAGGTGATGGTGGGCTGGGCTGGGCAGGGCAGGGCAGGGGCCTAGTTCCCTCTCTAGGGTCCGGGGACATGGTTGCTGCAGGAGGTGAGGCAGCGGTGGTTCCCCCAGGTCAGCACCAGGGTGTGGCTGGCTGGCTGGATGGATGGGGCAGGGCTTAGGCTCAGGGGCACCCGGGCTAGGTGTTGAAGCCCCAGGGGTTTCTGTAACAGAGCAGGGGCAGGGGTTGGGTTTGGGGTCAGTGGGTGCAGCAGGGCCAGGATCGGGTACGGATTTGGGAGTTTGGGGGCCAGGGTTCCTGTGCTGGGGTGATGCTGGCACACCAAGGGAGCATTGTTGTGCCAGAGCAGAGCAGGTCATGGGCTAGTTGTAGGGGAAGGGGATAGGGTTGTCCCTCCGTGGGTAGGCCTAGCGGGTTGCGTCTTTCTGAGCGCCTTCTGGCTGGCTGGATGCTCAACCCCTCCCTGCCAGAGGCTGAGGCATTGGAAGCCTCTGGCTCAGCCCCCGCTTGACTTTGGGGGAGGGGCAGTGGGTGAGGTGGCGCCACCCTCAGCCATTGGTAGGGGCTGGGCAGCCTTCTGGGTGGGGCAATTTTTTCTAATGCACCCCACCTTGCAGCACAGGCGGTAGGCTGTGCCCTTGTGGAGGAGGGTAAAGGAGCCCTCTGTGACCTCCTCCCGGGCCAGGCAAATGAACACCTGGCGTCAGAAGGAGTATATGTGCCAGGGGGCAGGTTCCTTAAGACCGAGCAGGAGTGGTTGGACACCCGACCAGATCTCCCTCAAGGCATTGAGGTGGGGAAGAAGGAGCTCGCTGGCAATGAAGGGCGGGACGTTGGAGATCACGACCCTCTGGGCCGTGACCTCCAAAGGGTCGACGGGCAGATGTGTCCCCATCTCCACGGCCAGGTGGACCACCTGCTCAGTCTTCAGGAAAAAGACGACCTTCCCGTACATCCGGGCCGCAGCTACGATGGCCAGTGGGCCGACACACTAGCCATGGCCTTGCTGCAGGCCTCAATGGTCATATTGGGGTGGGGATAGGCCTTGACCCCCAGGCATTTTGTCAGGTGCCTGAAGGGGGTTGCGGTTGTAGCCGGGGTTGGGACAGCCGAGCCTAAGGCAGCGGCTACCCCGGCGTAGGTGCGACTGGGCCCTGCGACCTTCGGGCTCGCCATACTCTGCTGCTGAATGTTGATAGGCCCCAGGCAGCAGCGGTGGAGGTGGGCATCTGGCAGCAGCAGAGGTCCTGGGGAGGTGCCCAAGGTGAGTCACCCAAGGCGGGTCCCAAGCAGCAATGGTGGAGACCGGCCTCGGGCAACAGCAGCGGTGGAGGCAGGCCTCGGGCGAGTCCCAAGTAGGCCCTTGGTCGCAGCGGTGGGGACAGACCTGTTGAGGAGGGTCCCCAAGGCAAGTCCCAGGCAGCCGTGGGCCCCAGGTCAGCAGCAACACTCCCTTGACCTGGGTGAGGCCCAGGCTGCATCTCCAAAAGCAGGCCCAGGACTCAAAGCTCTCACCTCCTTCTGCCTCTGCCTCCTCCTCCTTCCTCTTCTTCTTCCTTCCGCTCTGGATGAGGGACAGCTAGTCCAAAGACAGTCCCCTTCCTCTCAGACACAGTCAAGGAGAGATTCCTCGCGCGCGCACACACACTGATCCAGCTCCCTCAAGAGCCAGCTCTCAGAGAGAACAGAACTTCTGACACTCCTGTCAGCCAGGGCTCCCTGATCGGACCAGATTAACAGCCCCAATCAGGGAACTCATATTCTATGAGGGCCACCTGGCTGACTTCATTATAATGACTAGGTTTCTGTTCTTTAATTGTGGTAAAGACCATATAAATTAACTGACCACGACAGGCTCACATTTCTGAGAAGCTGTTACCAAGGCAGGCTTCATTATCGTATAATCAATGTATTAAAATCATTGTCTTGTTACTGCAAGTTCAACTCCTGGTGATTTTTTTGTTGGAACCTGCTTTGTGATTTTTTTTCTCCTTTAAAATGAAATGGCCTTGGAGGTGAACTCTTTCTGCTGTAATGACAAGAAATCAATGCATTTGTTGTATAATGGTGTAAGGAGCTGAAAGGGTTAACACTGAAGAATGCCTTAAGAATAATCCAGTATGATTATGTCATACAGAGCTGGTGGGGGAACTGCTTAAGCTCTCAAAGAAGTGAGAACCAACATCCAGGTCCTACTCACCATCCTTGAAACAGTGTCTATCATGTAATAGAATCCCAACAGTGCAGAAAGAGGCAGCTCAGCCCATCAAGTCCATACCAACTCTCTGAAGAGCATTCCACCCAGACTCAGCCCCCCCCCCCACCCCTATCCCAGTAACCCTGCATTTACCATGGCTGATCCACCTAGCCTGTACATCTTTGACTGTGGAAGAAAATCAGAGCACCCAGCAGAAACCCACACAGACTCAGAGAGAAGATGTGAATTCCATATAGACAATCATCCAAGGTTATAGTTGAATCCAGGCCCCTGGCCTTGTGAGGTAGACGTGCCTCCCATTCAGTTAAACTTGTACTTAATCTGGAGAGCTGCTTCACAAAATAGTCAAACAACAGCCTGGTATACAGTTAGGAGGGAGATGTCTTGGGAGTCCTCAACATTGACCCATAAACTCTCATGGCATCAGGTCAAACATGGTTTGCTAGGATTACTATCTATCTATCCACCAGCCCTGTATGACATAATCATAGCTGGTTGTGCTTTAGGTATTCCCTGATACCTACCTGACAATTGTTCAGGTATGTCAAAGCAGGAGAAATCCAACCTAGCCAATTACTGCTCCATCAGTCTCCTCTTGATCACCAATAAAGTGATGAAAGTTATCATTGACAGTGCTATTAAGCAGTACTTGCTGGGTAATAGCGTATTCACTGACACTCTGTTTGAGGTTCACCAGGGCCATAACTCCTGACCTCATTACACACTTAGTTTAAACATGGACAGAAGAGCTGAAATCTAGAGGGATGTAAGGGTGATCAACCCCATCTTTTTCTTCGCTACATTAATATGGCATCAAGGAGCCCTTGCAAAACTAAGGTCAATGCAATCAGAAGTCTTTCCACTGGTTGCAGCCACAAGGAAGATGGTTGCCATTGTTGGAAGCCTGTCATTTTAGCTCCAGGACACCGCTGCAAGATTTCCTCAGGACGGCCCAACCATGGGATGCTGCTTCATCAGAAGTAGAGGTGTCCGCTGATGACTGTACAATGTTCAGCACTATCTGCAACTTCTCAGACACTGAAGCAGTCTATGTCCAACTACAAGACCTGAACAATATTCAGGTCTGGGTTGACAAGTGACAAGTAACATGCAGACCATACAAGTGCCAGGCAATGGAGAGAGAAAGAATCCACCCTGACCTGTGAGATCCACCTTTGTGGAAGAGAGCCAGCCCTGCATTGGAGAGGAAGGAAGTTTCAATGACCCAGCTCATACACATGGATTATTGCGGTTAATATCCTTTCTCAGAAGGATGAAGCTAGATAAAGTGTAAATATTGTGGAAATTTAGCACTCATGTGGTTTTTTTAATAAGGAATGTTTTGTTAATAGAATTGAGTTGAATCGCAAACCAAATTCTGTGCCCCTTTGTCCACCTTACTGACGAGAGTACTTAGGTAAAGTGTTTTTAATACGTAAACTGGTTGAAGTGCCCAAAGCACAGACAACACTGGATAAGGTTCCCTATGGTAGGTCCATTCAGAAAATAAGGAGGCATGGGATACAGAGAAATTTGGCTGTCTGGATACAGAATTGGTTGACCCTAGAAGACAGAGGTGGTAGTAGATAGAAAGGTGGAGCAATGGCTCAGTGGTTAGCTCTGCTGCCTCACAGCACCAGGGACCCGGATTCAATTCTGTCTGCGTGGAGTTTGCACATTCCCCCTGTGTCTGTGTGGGTTTTCTCCCACTGTCCAAAGATGTGCAGGTTAGGTGAATTGGCCATGCTAAATTGCCCGTAGTGGTCAGGGATATCGAGGTTTGGTGCATTAGTCAGGGAAATGTAGATCAATGGAATGGGTCTTGGTGGGTTACTCCTCAGAGGGTCAGTGTGGACTTAGTGGGCCAAGTGACCTGTTTCCACACTGCAGGGATTCTATGAAGATTGCTTTTGGTGGCATGGTGCCTCAGTGGTTAGCACTGCTGCCTCACAGTGCCAGGGTCCCAAGTTTGATTCCACCCTTGGGCGACTGTCTGTGTGGAGTTTGCACATTCTCCTCGTGTCTGCGTGGGTTTCCTCCCACATTCCAAAGATGTGCGGGTCAGATGAATTGGCTGTGCTAAATTGTCCATAGTTGTTAGGTGCATTAGTCGGGGGGGTGGGTGGATTACTCTTTGGAGGGTCAGTGTGGACTTGTTGGGCTGAAGGGCCTGTTTCCCCACTGTAGGGAATCTAATCTAATCTATTCAGCCTGGAGCTCGGTGACCAGTGGTGTTCCGCACGGTCTGTCCTGGGACCTCTGCTCTTTGTGATTTTTCTAAATGACTTGGATGGGAAAGTGGAAAAAGGGTTAGTAGTTTTGCTGATGACACAACGGTTGCTGGAGTTGTGGGCAGTGTGGGGGGCTGTTGTAGGTTGCAATAGGACATTGGTAGGATGCAGAACTGGGCTGATAAGTGGCAGATGGAGTTCAACCTGGAAAAGTATGAAGTCACTCACTTTGGAAGGTCCAATTTGAAAGGAGATTACAGGGTTAAATGCAAGATTCTTGCCAGTGTGGAGGAAAAGAGGATCTTAACTCTCCACGCTTCAGGCTCTCTGCCTTGATTCCT
>NW_025197976.1:0-2224 GCF_004010195.1 Chiloscyllium plagiosum
GTTTCATTCGCATATTCTTCATCTGAGGCATTTAGGGCTCAGCTTTTAACTGCTGCCCGATTGCAGCCAAGAAACCGATGGCACTGTTACAAAAGCCTTTCTGCAGGGTTGCTGTGTGAAGATAGATTCTGAAAAGCAAACAGACTGCACAAAAAATGCACCTCACATGAATTGACCGGATGGTAGAGAATTCGGAGTACATTTCTGTCTTTCCCAACAGCTCAACATCTTTATCGCTGTCTCAGATAAATGATATTTGGAGGAAGTTCCCAATCAAACTTGCTAATTTCCAGCACTTGATGGAACTGTGCGCCGATGAGAGAGAGCTTTCAAGCATATCCGCGCTTGCCACCCACCCCCGCCCCCCCCCCCCCCCCCCCGCCCCCGGTGTCAATCATGAAGTTGCACCCCTTGAAATAACGTTGAGTTCAGGAGTAATAAGTGTCATGGTAGTGGGCATGGCACAGTACCACATGTCGTGAAAGTGAAACAAGTGTTTCAGGATGCTCACCCTCACAATCCCACTATGAATCAATCCACCATCCACCATTGAAAATAATTCCAATGAATTGCGATGTCATATGTACTTACATTTCTCCCATTTCCGTCATTTCTGTCCTGGAGACGTCGGAAGGGAAAGGTAATCTAATCGCGAATGAGATTGGTGAAATTCACTTTTTATGGCCCATTCTTATTGTGTTCTTTCTTTCTCTCTTTTCATCACTTTCTGGGAAGTGGCGGTGCACTGAGGCCCCAGGATGTTTGAAAGAGTAGTCTGGAATTGCCCTGCTGTTAGTTGTGAGATTTGTACATGACTCATGCTTTTGGTTGTGCATGCCAGAACCTACACTCGCCCTTCCTGCCCCTCTCCGCTCCCGGATATCAACTACCCCTTCATCCTCCGGTGGGTGCAATTAACAGGCCGTTTTCTCTGTCAATTTCACTGTCCAGCATCCGCCCCAGGGAAACAGCATCAACATATCCTACACTCGTGGACTCGCATCCAGAGCTCATCTCCCCACTAACGATCACTGGCAGGTACTTTGCCAGAGCACAAGGTGTTGCAGCAGACGTGCAACTCAGCGCAGAGCAGGGGCACTGAACTGCTAGAGGAACTAACATCCCGTATTGCGGTTGTGGGTATTCATTATCCTGGTCATGGGCCTCTGTATGTGCTGCTGCCGGTTTTGTGCAGCAGTTTTACCCCTGCCCTCCTCATAAACCAGTTTGTTCAAGTTCGCTGGAGTGAGATCCCCTCTCCTGACACAAACTACGCTTGGTCAGATTCAGACACTGTCTACGACCTGACTGATACTGAACCCCAACACTTGGTAGCCTACACAGTCCGAGCTACATTGCACTTTTTCAACATGCTCTTAAACAAATAAAGGGCGAACAGTGGGAGAAAACCTGCTATACCGTCCACCCACAAGATAACCACACAAAAAACACAGTAGCGTTTCGGCGAAACGCAGAAATCATGCCTGCCAACACACACTGAACAAACCCACATTACGTCAGTCTTGGCCAAACAGACGAACATAGAATCCAGACATTCTAGGCTACTCCTAGACGAGATAATACACTTCTCAAACAGCCTGCACAGTACGCTCCTGGCCTCGATCATCATTTCAGTCCTAGTACCCTAAGCGCAGGCTCATTTCACATATAAAACGATGGTGTACAAACACAGAGGCAGACTGAGAGACCCCGGAATACTTTGCTCCCAAAAGGAACACAATGGACAGAACTGAATGCCAGGAGAAGGAATATTTGCACCTACTCCTGCAGACATGAAATACCCTGAAGAATCCTTGAGAAGACATTCTCACCTATTCAACGAGATGGCTGGAATCTCCAGTGGCAATTACAATTGATTTTTTGCTGCCAGACGCTTGTTTAAATTCCATTCAGTTTATTCTTGTTTTAATCGCTTAACAATTTTCACCACTGTACTGTTACTGCTTTACAATTATCACCTTTTTGTTGTATCCCTATGAAACCTGCCTGCACTCTCCCTGCTTCAGTGAGAACATTCTGGCCATCTGTGCGGAGAATCATTTCTGTGTCGGCCGGGTGAATTTCTTTTCCACGATGTCAAATTGTTTAATCAAACTGCTTGCCAGCTTCGAATCTGGTCTCTGATCCATTGGGCTGAATTTCTCTGACACTACGTGATCGTGAATTGCTTATGTTTTTACTGTGTTTTCAGTTCCCCCGTGGT
>NW_025197976.1:3823-5370 GCF_004010195.1 Chiloscyllium plagiosum
AAAAACTCATCAGGTCGATTAGCATCTAAAAAAAGAAATCAGAGTTAACATTTCGAGTCCAGTGATCATTCCTCAGAACTCACGATAGCTTGGAAAATGTTGGTTTATCTGCAGAAGTTATGGTGGTTGTTGGGGGAGGTAAGAAGTAAACGATAGGCAGGGATAGAGTTCAAATAGAGAGAAGAACAGTTGGACAAATGAGTAGATGATGATCTAGCTGGCAGGGTGAATAGCTGTTAATGGAGACTGTTAGTGGCGAACCATATGTAGTGTATTATGGCAGGCTATGTGACAACAAGGCCCAGCATGTGGGACAGGGGGATAGGAATGGGAGAGTTCAGTCCCTAAAAAAAATGAAATTGATATGGGGTCTGCAGGGCTGCAGACTCCCCAATTAGAAACTGAGGTGGTGTGCTTCCAGCATGCGTTTCGCTGGATCTCTTCTTGAAGATAGAACTTGGATTTTCTGCAATGTGATCACCCAGTCCAAACTTCGTTTCCCAAGATAGTGGAAACCACATTACGAGCAGTGATTGTAGTAGAATTGGTTGCGTGAAGTGCAGTTCATGTGTTGCTTCACCTGGAAGCTGTGTTTGGGCCATTGGAAACAAAGGAGAGAAGGCGTCAATGAACAGGTGAGGAGTTACAAGAAGCAACAGGAGATATTTTTAGAGAAATCATGAGGAAAAAACTAACAAAAAGGCACTTCACCTGGATGCTTGTCGCATTTGTAACATGGTTGAAGAGTTAATGGCATAAATCAAAACGAATAAAAATAATTTAATAGCCATTAGAGAGTCACGGTTGAATGATGGCCACGAATGTGAGTTAAATATCCAGGAGTACTCGACTATTTGGAAGGTCAGACAGCACTGTAAAGAAAGTGGTGTCTGCGTTATTCAAGGCCGAAATAATGGCAGTGTGGAGAGATAATATATGATCTACGGAGAATGAGTTTGAATTAATTTGCGTGGAAAGTACAAATTATACGAAGAAAATGTCACTGATAGGTGCAGTCTACAGGCCAGCAAATAATAATATCTCATTGGTGAAAGCAATAAACAAAGAAATAAGCAACACCGGCTAAAATGGGTCGGCTATTATAATTAGGGATTTTAATCTGCATGTAGCTTAGTCGAACCAGCTCAATCACAGTACCTTTGAGGAGTAGTTCGTTGAGTGTACCTGTGATAGTTTTCCTGAACAGTATTTAATGGAACCGACGTAGGGGAAAGCAATCCTCGATCGGGTCCTGTGTAATGGAACAGGAATAATTAATGATCTCATAGTTAGGGATCCTCTTGGAACGAGTGATCACAGTATGGCAGAACTTAGAATTCAGATGGGGAGTCTGAAGATAAAATCCAATACCAGGTTTCCGTGCATGTGCAAGGGGCACAACAATAGAACGGGAGTGCACCTGGCTAAAGTAGAGTGCAAACAAAGGTTATATGGTGGGACAGATATCGAGCAGTGGAGGACTTCCGAAAAAGATTTTTTTTTTGTAGAAGTGCTCAGCAAAAGTATATTCCAGTAAAAAGGAAGGA
>NW_025197977.1:0-5370 GCF_004010195.1 Chiloscyllium plagiosum
TGTCAGCGAACACAACTGAATGTAGATAGATTGGAGAGTTGAGTGGAGAAAGGGCAGATGTGAGTTGATGCATTTTGGAAGATCCAATTCGAGAACGAATTATACAGTAACTGGAAAAAGCTCTGGGGAAAATTGATGTACAGAGTGATCTGGGTGTTCAAGACCATTGTTCGCTGGAAGTGCAAGGTCGATAGAATGCTGCCTGACCTGCTATTATACAGTAACTGGAAAAAGCTCTGGGGAAAATTGATGTACAGAGTGATCTGGGTGTTCAAGACCATTGTTCGCTGGAAGTGCAAGGTCGATAGAATGCTGCCTGACCTGCTACGCTTTTCCAGCAACGCATTTTTCAGCTCTGATCTCCAGCATCGGCAGTCTTCACCTTCTCCTGGTCGATAGAATGATCAAGAAGGCACATAGCATACTTATCTTCCTGAATTCTAATAATTTAAGGAGCGGGGAACTACAGACCAGTTAACTCGTCACACACAAGAGGGAATTTGTTGGAATCTATTGCGTACAAGTGTAAACAGGCCATATTACAGTTGTATAGGCCTTTGGTTCGGCCACATTCAGAATACTGCGAACAGTTCTGGCTACCACATTCCTGAAAGGATTTGGATGTTTTGAAAAGAGTGCAAAGGATTTCCTCCACGTTGTTACCTAGTATGGAGGGAGCCAAATATGAAGAGAGGTTTGGTAGATTGGGATTATTTTCATTAGAAAGATGGAGGTTCAGGGAGGACTTGACTGAGGTCTACAAAGTCATGAGAGGTGTAAACAGGGTGAATAGCAAGAAGCTTATTCCCAGATTGGGGGACTCAGTTACTAGGGGTCAAGAATTCAAGATGAAAGGGGAAAGGTTTATTGGAGATATGCTCAAAAAGTTCTTTGCGCAGAGGGTTATGGGTGCTGGAATGCATTACCAGCGGAGGTGGTAGAGGCAGGGACGAAAGCGTTATTTAATATGTATCCGGGCAGATAAATGAATGGGCAGGGAGCAGAGAGATACAGAACCTTAGAAAATAGACGACAGGTATAGATAGAGGATCTGGATTGACACAGACTTGGAGGGCTGAAGGGTCTGTTCCTGTGCTGTGATTTTCTTTGTTATTTGTAAATACTGGCGAAAAGCGTCTGTTGATACTTGAAAGGAAAATGAAACCAAGATCAAATGTGGCACAGCGAATGTGTGGATACGAGAATTTACTGCAGAGAACAGAAAAAATGACAAGGAGATGAAACAGTGACATTGCATCTGTCTTCAAAGAGGAAGATCCAGGATATCTCCCAGAAATTCCAAGTCACCATGGGACCTTTGTAACTAAAGACTAAAACCATTCATAAACAGTAATGAGGTAGTATTTGGAAACAGAACTGGGATGAGGATTGATAAGTCTGACAGACCGGATATAATTCAATGCATTCTAATGATTTACGAAGGGAAGAAATGGGAGAGTGGAGGACTACAGGCCAGTTAGTTGTCATCCACAGTAGGGAAACTATTGCAACCTATTGGACACTGAGGAAGCAATAGCAAATTTCAAGAGAGTTGTTCTGCATTTATGAAAGGGAGGTTATAATTAACAATTTTTTTGGAAGATATCTCTTGTAGATATAAACAATGGCGAATCAGTGAATGTGATGCTGTCAGATATTCAGGAAGAGGTTTAATCAGCACACACAGTAAGTTATCAGAAAACATTAAAGCAAAGTGTATAGGGAGGATCACATGCAAACAGGGGAAGCTAAGCATTAGAGAAACTATTGGAGAACATAGGTGGTGGTAGAAGGTTATTTGTGTGACTGCAGACCGGTGTACGCTGGTGTTCCACAGGTTTCAGTGCTGTGCCCCTTTAAACGCCTTCATTTAAAGGAAATCCGAATCCAAACGAAGAAGAATCAACGAGACTCAAAGTGTCAGCTTGCTCTCTCTTTACGAATGCTGTCTGACTCACTGTGATCTCTAGCATGTGTTGGGTTCAGTACAGATTCAGCTTCTGCAGTGATTTGCTCTGACTAGAAGTAAAGACATTCTGCACCAGTAACACAGAGAGTTGGGGCGACTGAACCTGGACTGGACCTGCACAATTTTGATGTCTTGATATAAGGAAAATATACTGATCACACATACTGAATGGGCTTTCTCCTGATTAATCTCTCAGATGGTACAATGGTCTGCTGAGGAGACATGGTCTGGGATCAAGGCGGGAATCTGTGTATGAAAGTGGAGAACGCTGATTGATTGTTATATGAGAACTTCACATATTTTTACTTGGGAAAAGGAGGTGGCAGGTACAGAATTCAATAAGATGGACTGGAAGGCTCTTGAACAGATTCATGTAAGATGTGAGCAGGGATTGATGGTTTTGGCTGGACCAATCTGCAGGTCTAGATCAGTTTCATCTCAGGCTGCTGTTGGAGACAAGGAATGAAAGGCGCTGATAAAAATGTTTAAATAGAATCTGGTCACAGGTAAGGTGGCCGAGGACTGGAGAGGACCCTTTATGGGAAGGGTTGTGGAGAAAGAAAAGGGAACTATAGATCAGTGTGTTCAGATCAGTGTTAGAGAAAATTTTGCAAAAAATAGGTTGGTGGTAGAAGGCTGTTTGTGTGACTGGAGAACGGTGTCCCCTGATGTAACTTAGAGATCAGTGCTGTGTCCCGTATTGTTTATGGTATTTATAAATGTTGTAGGCGTGACTGTGGAGGGGGAATGGCAGCGTGATAAGTAAGTCTGTGTTGACACAAATATTGGCTGGGTGTTTGGCAGAGAGGAGGAAGTTCCTATGTTACAGGAAGATACAGATGGAAAGGTCAGATGGGTGGATCAATGGCAGATGGGATGTAACCCTGCTAAATATGAGGTGATGTACTTTGGAGGAAGGAACCAGGCAGGAGAGTATACAATGAATGGCAGCACAACGGAAAGCTCAGAGGATGCTTCTCCACACATCCGTGAACGTAACGGGGGAAGATCAAAGGTTGCGTAAGAAATAATTGGAAACAGTAGGCATAGTGTTTACTCATCGAGGCATAGATTACAAGAGCTGTGTAGCACTTTGGTTAGGCCAAGGTGGAATACTATTTGGGGTTCTGGGAGCCCCATTACAGGAAGCATGTGATTGTTCTGGAGGGGGTACAGAGATTCACCATGATGTTGCCAAAAATGGAGCATATCAGCTATAGAGAGAGGTTTCAAAAACTCCATTTGTTTACTTTGGAGAGAGAAGGCTGAGGGGGACGTGATTCAGAAGGATAAGATTACGAAGGACATGGACAGGGTGGATAGACAGCACGCACACTGGTCTATAGTTCCTTTTAGTCAATGGGCCAAGAACAGGGGAGCACACGTTGAAAGGGAAGGATTTGAGGTTTAGAGAAGATTCAGGGATTGTTTTTCACCCAGAGGGTGATGTGGTCCAGAATGCACCTCCTGGGCGGAGTAGGGTGGTCAGGAGCTATCACGGGTCACCTCACAACCATTAAAATGTATTTTGGAGAGCACTTCAAGTGTCAAACCATTCATGGCTATGGGATTGATGTAGTAAGGTTGGAATAATATAGATCGTGCTGTAATTTTGATGCTGCACAGGCTATGCTTCATTGATGGCTGTGGAAAGTCAATCATTGAACAGCTTAAGACAGGAAGTAATTGGTTTCAGAAGAGTATATTAAACAAGTTTGAAACGCTAACTTTCTCAAAGTACAATATTTCAAGCTGAAATGTTGGCAAAGGTAATTGTAGCTTCCTTACAAACCAAAACCAGCGAATGGAGAACAGGAGAATGGCAGACTATGAAGCAACTACTTCAGTTCTGCCTTCATGAAAGAAAAAAATAAAAAACCTCCAAGCAATTCCAGGTCTACTGAGAAAAGACAGTAAATAGAATCAAATCAGCAAATAATCAGTTTTGGAGAAAATATTTGGACTGAAATCTGATAAATCCCCATGGCCTGATAATCTTTATCTATGATTCCTAAACGAAGTGGCCATTGTATTAATGAATACTTTGCTTACTGTCTACCAAATTCCTGATGATTGAATTGACAGATTTGAGTGCAGCAAATATAACACCAGTATTTCAAAAGGAGGCAGGGAGAAAGTCGGGATTTACAGTTAGCATCAAAGATGCAGTCAGGACAGGACAACACAGCGTCCATTAGAAAGAATGCTTTGCCAGGGAACGTTGAGAATTAAATTAAGTTGAAAGTAATGAACATGGAATACTTTGCTTACTGTCTACCAATTTCCTGATGATTGCATTGACAGAATTGAGTTCAGCAAATATAACACCAGTATTTCAAAAGGAGGCAGGGAGAAAGTCGGGATTTACAGTCTGCTTAGCATCAAAGATGCAATCAGGACAACACAGCGTCCATTAGAAAGAATGCTTTGCCAGGGAACTTTGAGAATTAAATTAAGTTGAAAGTAATGAACATGGATCAACTCAATGCCAAATTATTAAAGGTGAATCATATTTGAGAAACCGATTGGGAAATAAATTATGGCGAAGCAATAGATGCAGTGAATTGGCATTTTCAGAAACGTTTTGACGAAGTCTCATGTCGAGTGTTGTGAAAATGCTACTCCTTTAACAAGGTCATGCTGTCCTTGTTTCTTTTTCAAAGTTGAAAAGCAGTGAATCCAAAATGTCTGCGTTTGACTGCTCTAAAATAAAAACACGTACAATAAGGAGCAAGCTATGCTAGCTCTGGTCCTGTGTAATGAGACAGGAATAATTAATGAACTCATAGATAGAAATCAACTTGGAAGGAATGATCACAGTATGGTTGAATTTAAAGTACAGATGGAGAGTGTGAAGATAAAATCCAATCCCAAGGCTCTGTGCTTAAACAAGGGAGACTACAATAGAATGAGGGCGGACTTGGCTAAAGTCGATTGTAAACAAAGACTTTATAGTGAGAGTCGACTAGCAGTGGAGGATTTTTAAAGGAATTTTTCAAAGTCCTTAGCAAAATTATATTCAGTGAAAAGGAAAGACTCTAAAAAGGGGGTAATCTGCATCAGGTGTCTAAGCAGTAAGCGACGCTACCAAGTTTAAAGAGAAGGCATGCACAGTGGACAAGCACAGCAGGAACCTTCTAGATTGGAAACACATTAAAGGTCAACAGAAAGCCACGAAAAGAGCTATAAAGCAAAGTAGGATAGAAAACAAGAAAAAAGAACTAGCACAGAACATGAAAAGAGATTGCAGATGGTTTCCTAAATATATAAAATGAAAATGAGTGGCTAAGGAAAATGTTGGTCCTTTAGAGGATGAGAAGGAGCATTTAGTTCTAGGATATAATGAAATGACCGAGGCATTGAGCAGGTATTTTGTATCGATCTTCCTAGTGTAAGACACT
>NW_025197978.1:0-5370 GCF_004010195.1 Chiloscyllium plagiosum
AACCCACTCTGTAAATGCACACATTCGAGGCTCAACAGCTCAGTCGTCAGACAACTGGTCCGGTAAAGTTGTGCCGTGAATTCGAGTGTCAGTCTTGCTCTGTGATTCTTTGTATACCTTCCTCATTCAACATCTGATGGGGCACTTTGCTGAAACTAGACTCTGGTGCTGAAGTCTGAAATGTGACAATCTAAGCCAAGTGGGTGAAATTCTACTTCCTTGAGTTGGTCTGTCCTAAACCTTTTTGACACTCTCGCGAGAATGTGTATGTGTGTCTCCCTTTGTGGGTGAAAAAGACGTTCTGTTCCCCGAAGGGCCGTGAACACAGTTCCCATCTCATGGAAAATAATTTGTTGGAAATGCTGGTAATGTTGAAGGGTCACGGAACCAGTGACCTATACTCTAATTTCTCATCACAACTGTTGCCAGACATGCTGTACTTTTCCAGCAACTTCTGTTTCCGTTTGCCACCTCAATCTTTAGCCCAGTCGATGTGTTGTTTAAGATAAAACGTGACAGCGAAAATATCATTGAGATGAACACTTGACACTCGGTTGCAGGACATGTGCTGGAAACTGGGCTGATTGGTCTCTGTCCATACTGAAAAAAAACTCGGCAATTGGAGAATTTTGGAATCGAAAATGACCTCCAATTAATTAAGAAAGAAAGCCAAAAACTGCGTCATTTAGCACAGGTAGAGATGCTTTCGCATTCATTCTTACTGGTCGAGGGAGTAAAATTCGGCGGTTTTACTGCCATGTACTAATTTCGATTGCTGGTCAGAGAATCCATGTTTAATCTTCATGACATTGACAATAGCAAAGGCAGAGCAGCTCTGACAGGAATCCTTTTATTGTCCCGGATCAGTGAATTTCTCCAAGAATATCTTAATTTCCTCTGAAAGATGGGGAGATGCGTTAAGGGTCTTGCTCAGTCTGACTAGTTACATGATGAATAAGCAGCGCTTTCAAAGCTCGTACTTGCAAATGAACATATTGGATATAACGTGTTGTGTGAATTTTAACTCTTCTCATTCAGATAGTTTACGCTTCTTTCCCCTCTGATTCCGCTTCCTCAAGACTTTCTAAAGATTCACAAAACTGGGCACTGGATTTTGTTGCTTGTGTCCTTCCCATTCCCAAGGGTTGCAGTGATTGACATGGTGGGTTTGGGAAATAGAAAAATGCCCGTCAACAGCTTGTGGGGCTATTTCAGCTTCCTGTCCCGTGACAACGCTGGCAGATGGATTCTGATGTTCTCAGAAATGTTTACTGTTGTGAGTCAGTGAAAGGATTCTCACTCCTGTAGATTAGCAATTCAAACCTCACCTTGGTTTCAGGACAATGAGGAAGATGTGGTTGGAAGAATAAAGACGTTGCGAACAGCACTCAAGCCACAAAGAGAAAAACTTATTGTGTCACTGGTCCCGTGCATAACTAATACGATCATGCTGCAAAATTGTGACATTTTCACAGATACGAGCAGCAATGTGAACAACCAGCAAAGATAATCGCTATCATTGCTTCACTTCGATACTTTCCATTTAATGAAGAAATGTCTGCCACTGGCAAATGAATTGTTTTTATTTTAAGGTGCTTGCTTCAGGGTCGCTACCTTCTCTGCTGGACCTTTCCATCATTTTATTCACAGTCACTGAGCTATATCATGACCCATTCCAGATAATTGTGCTTTGATGTTTTGAGGTTGAGACTCTACCAGTCAGGACCCTGAACACACTGAGCGAGGATCCTCTGATCATTTCTAGCCCGGGATCTAGCATCATACGAGTTGTGCATTGCCTTTATTTATGCCGCACCTTCACCACAGTTTGCGACTTAAAACGATCCCCTGTTAGCATTATTTGCCAGAATGATTCTCATGATTTTATTTTTGAATTCATCAAGAAGGATAATCACAGCAGATGCACAGGAAAGGTACCACCACAAATTCCCCTCCAATCATCTCACCTTTCTGAGTTGAAAACATATCGTGGTTCCCTTAGTGTCACTGAGCATAAATCCTGGAAATCCATCCCTAGCAGAATCATAATTGTACCTCCACGCTAAGGAATTCACGATTTCAGAAAAGTAACTCATCCCCTCCATTTCTGGGGTCATCAGGGATGAGCAGTGAATCCTATACCAGTGAGTGACGACTATATCCCAAGAATGTGATTCAAAAAGTTGCAGCTTTTAATCGGTGACTTCCATTCCGTTGGGAAAAGTTGCGAATCACAGCGGGGAGAGAAATAAAAGTGAAAGGCAAAGATGACTGGGAAGCATGAAGCAGGAAGTGAGCGTGGAACTGGTGCTAAGAGGCTCTGTGTCGGTGCTAATATCTCAGCCTTTATTCCCCACTCTTTACACTGACGCACACAGTCACCACAACGAGCCAGTTCCTCTTGGTGCGAGGCTCCTTCTGTCTGTAGCAACACGGTGAATGGGCCTCGAGAGAATGAACACATCTTCTTTATCCAGTTAGTTAAAACAGGTGAAATTATCACTTTGGAACTCATGGAAGAGGGCGTTAACGTTTCTCTATGCATTTTCAGTGGAGAATGTTCAGTTGTGAACTGTCTGCTTTTGCAAAAGCGGGGACTGATCGCAATTCTCACCGAGAAAATTTGAAATAGAGAAAAAACCTCCGAGTTACTGAGATCGAGTGGTTGAGATTGCTCATGTCGATGGGAAAGGGCACGCATAACGAGCTGCCGTGGCTTAGTTGCTTAACGTTCTTGCCTAATGAACAGCAGACACTATATTCTGCTCCTGGTGGTGCCTGTCTCTGTCGATGTGTCATTGATGGACTTTGTCGATCATGATGCGTTATTGATCCAGCTTCTCGAAGAAAACAACTTAGCTGATAGAACGTTAGTGTTACGCTCACCAACTGCCTTGCCCTGATGAATGAACCTTGTTTCCTGCTAATTCAACGAGTGTTTCTTTCCTCTGTTCTACACGCATTTCTCTATCTCCACCACTTTTATTCTCAGTCCTTCATTCATTTGTGGGAATGACGAGGTGAGGTTGGAGGCACGACAGACTTCCCAGGAAATGTTGTGGCAATGGCACAGACTCGAAAAGCTGATGACCCTCATTGTCTGCTGTCATTTCATTCATTTCACACAAACAGTAATGACACCATTTTAATTCGCTAATTGTGGTGATTTTTTTCTGGTGGATTATGAACTCTTTCTCAAATTCTAAACGTTCGTAATATTTTGAGGGCAGAAAAAAATCCTTGCCTCAATCCTAAGTGACAGGCGCATTATCTAGAGGATGTGATACCAGTTACATACACTCCATCCAAAGGGAGGAGAAAGCCTCTCAGTCGCTCCACTCTCATACTACCTCCGAATGTCAGACTTTTCAAAGAACAGAAATGGGAAATAAGGGATATTGTAAAAGAGCGTCAGGTGAGTACACACATACAAAGAGAAACAAATTGAGATAGACATTGAAAGGACTAATTCTCGATTTGACATGGTTGCTAAGAGAAAGGAAAGAAAAGTAACCGTTTAAGCACAACATTTCACATGCGCACAGCAGTGGAAGCAGCGTGAGAGCCAATAATATGCTTTTGAATTTGTAAAGGTAAGTGTTGCCAACTAATGTGAATTTTTAATGAATATGCTGATTCCACAGATACTACTGATCATTTCGCCAGCATTAAAACGTAGAAATACATAACTAACATGGTTTCTCTCCACAGACGGTGCCAGGCCGAATGAGTTTTTTCAGTCATACCCTGCTTTGGTTTCAGATTTCCATCATCTGTTTCATGTTATTATGAATCATGTTTGGGACAAAAAAATGACCACTTCTCAACTGCACACTTTATTTTCTGCTTAAGCAACGCTGTCTCTGTACACCACACAATTGGGGAATCCAGAAAGTACTTGATTGGTTAATCTTTAAAATGTGACTGGCCCATGCTTCATACCAAAGGGCTTGAATTTAAAATTGTGCACCACATTCAGTGTCACAAAAGCCAAAATTGTTTTCACTCTTTCAAATGAACGTATCTGGTAGTATCCTCTGAAAACGTCAAACTTCCAAACGTAAGTTGCCTGTCCCACTTTCTCAGTACCGTCTTCCTAACTTGGAATAGCACATGAATCCGAATTTGTAACTACCCCAACATTGTAATAGTTCACACATAATGCATTGGCTACCATGTTATTTGGTGGTGTTATCTCTCAGATAATTTCGATTTTCCTCTGAAAGGATCTCAATAATTTATCCCATTGTTCGAGGACATCCTCATTGTCCAATGTAATTTGAGGAAAATCCAATTCAGAATCATCTGATCTCGATAATTCATTCTGTTTTGCAGCCAATAAGACATCTCCCTTTCAATTTCCTTTCTTATCAAAACACATTTTGAACAAATTCATATGACACTCTCTATGAGTATTATTCCTATTTCGTAATCTTAACAAATATTGAGCATCACACAATTCCCTTTCGACTTCATGAGGACTGCTAAACCTTGCTTTTAAAGGCTCATCTGTCACTGAACCGAAGACGAACACATTATCGTCCTGCTTGCCAGTGAAATCTTGCGACCTTGAAACCACATTTCTGATCTCACTGCTCTCAAACTCCTGGATCTTGGAACTGCAATGTAGGTTCCCATCCTCCTGCTGAATTAGTTTAAACCCTCGTGAAGAGCATTAGCAAATCCCCCAGGTTACTGGAACCACTCTCGTTCAGGTTTTGACCAGTCCTGTTTGTGGAGGCCCCATCTAACCCAGAATGAGCCCCAATTATACAGACTAAGACCATAACTGAATAACAAAATAAGATAATGAGAATATCAAAAAATAAGGACGTAAGAGAATAAGACAACATGAATATAAGTAATAAGAACAAAACGGAATGAGAAAATAAGAAGAAAAGGGATCTGGAATATCGCACATAAGAGAACAAGAACAGATCAGAACAAGAACATAAAAGTCAGAAGAGAATAAATACAGAAGCTAATAAGATAATAATAACTAAGTGAATAAGAACGCGAGAGCACTGGGAACGTGAAATTAAAAGCGAACAAGAATATAACAACATAAGCGAATCAGAACTAAAGTTAATATTCGAATAAGAACACAAGACAGTAGGAGCATAATAAGAACAATAGTAGATAACATGGTAAGAGCTTAAGAACATACGAGAATAAGAACAACAGATTATATGTGAATATGAAAATAAGAACGTAAAGAAATAAGATTATAATAACTAAAGTGAAAAGAAGTAAAAGTGAATAAGCATATAAGGGAGTAGGAACACAGGAACAAAAGAAAATAACATGACAAGAGAAATACAACAAAGGCAAGCATGAACATTAGAGCATAAGACACTTTGAACATGAACA
>NW_025197979.1:0-5371 GCF_004010195.1 Chiloscyllium plagiosum
CTTGGTCCAATGATATTTCCTGGGAATCAACTTCATGTTCCAACACTCAGGCCACTCTTGTATCACTAACTGAGCCATTGCATCTGCACCCAAAGGCCGGCTAAAACTGCCTTTTCTTGTTGAGTTATTTCTATGCTTTAAGTAGCGCATTGTCTGCTAATCACTACTGAATCAGACTGTGGTTTGTCACTGATATTGAATTAGCATTCAGTGACATAAAAGCCATTTTCTGCAGCTTTAGCAGAGTTGTTAGTTTGCAGCCTAGAAGCCATTTTGTCATGTTATTTGCACCAAAAAGCCATCTTGTTGCCATCTAGGTTATGAATAGCATCTGTTAAGTGGTCACCACTGACTACAAATGGTCACCTCAGCCTGGATTCAGGTGTCAGATCATCACCTGTCCCTCTGCAACAGGCTTAAGATGTTGAATGGCCTCCTACTAACCCTCTGTAATAGGCCTGAGACATTAAATGACACAGCAATCCGTGGATTATGAACGGCTGGTAAACTGTATCAAATGATGGTCTTTCCCCTCTCAGTTACAGAAACTCAAACAACACAATGTACTCCAGGTACCCTCTCAGTAACACCTCATACAGCTTCAGTAACACTTTTCGCTGGTTTGAATAGTCCCCTTTGCAAAACTTGCCAAAATTCCATCTTTCCACTTCTTCATGTGGGAATAAGCTAGTGTGGGCTGAATGGCCTCTTCCTATCCATCTGTAACAGGCACACTGGGAGAGAATTGCGTCCCCCATTCCTGAGTATCTGTCCCAATGCTTTGCCTCAAAGTTATGAAAGGATGTGATAACTGGGCACTTTCATCCAGGAGTAGCCACACACAAAATCATTTGGCAATAAATATCGTACCTTTGTTCAGGCATCTAGAAATTTCCCAACCAGTCATTTTTTGTAGCTGTTTTGTTTCCTTATGCCTGTCTCCTTTTATAAACAGGGTGGGGGATGTGCAACCTGCAGTGTTCCAGCAATACGCCCACATGCAAGGAAAAACGACTAAATAGATTGAAAGATTTATGGTCCATCCGTCAGTAACGCTCGTGTTTTCCATCCAGACTGAGTAAATGCTCACATTTATTGTGATATGAAAAGGGTTGTAACGAAGGGGTTGACTGAGCCTGCCTTTTCAGTGACTGTGGTTAATGCCGATCTCCATGGATTCTAATTATCCCAGTGGCGAGTTCCCATCTTTTATTGATAAATGAGCTCCGTTCAATGTGTTATTCCATTGTATGGGTGGGAGCATCACCGACTCTACTAACAGAGATCAGCACCTCCAAAGAGAAGGGGAGGAGAGATCAGTATCAGAGAACATTAGACTGGAATGTTCCAACAATGGATCAGAATTTATCCAATGATATTTCTGTCTTTCTACATATTATGATCGGTTGTCATTATCATTGCCGATCTATTTTGCTCTTTGCATTATTCAATACTTTTATTATCGTCTCCTGTCTATCGTTGGTCTCCCTGGTAAGTCTCACTCTCCAGCTATTTTTCCTATGAACCAGTTATGACGGCATTACTGTTCTTTCATATAGTCTTCACTTCTTGCCACCATTATTGATCCTATTGAGACTCCGAATCCAGATATTCACTCTGCAGAATACTAAAAAACGGAATCAGGGAACTTGTTCAATTGCTGTCTCCCTCCTTGCTTCTGCAGTGTTACTCATGGGTCTCCATGTGAACCAACTGAGTTTCAGCGGTGACCCATTGCCTCACTGCCCTTGCTATTTACATATTGGGTGTATAGGCGTCACTGCCCTCTGTTACGGTGACAAACTCCGTTCCCTTCATCTGATTCCATACCATCCCAGTCCAAGAGCTTTTAAGAATATATTTGTGGGACTTAGACATCGCTCAATGGCCAGCATTGATAGCCCATCCGATTTGCCTTTGGGAAGGTGGTGGCGAGCTCAATCGCTGCAGTCCACTTGCTGTGGGTTGACCCACAATGCCGGTAGGGAGAGGATTTCAGAATCTTGACCCAACCACTGTGAAGGAACGGTGTAGTGACAGAACACTGGAAGAGAGCAAATTTCCTCTTGTTTAAGAAGGGGAGTAGGTACAACCCTGGCAATTATAGACCAGTGAGCCTTACTTCAGTTGTGGGTAGAGTATTGGGCAAGGTTACCAGAGATAGAATTTATCAAAGTCTTGAGAGGAATAAGTTGATTAGGGATAGTCAACACGGTTTGTGAACTGTACGTTGTGCCTCACAAACCTTATTGAGTTCTTTGAGAAGGTGACCAAACAGGTGGATGATGGTAAAGCGGCTCATGTGGTGGATATGTATTTCAGTAAGGTGTTTGATAAGGTACCCCACGGGAGGCTATTGTACAAAATGCAGAGGCATGGCATTGAGGGCGTTTTAGCGGTTTGGATCAGAAATTGGCTAGTTAATAGCAGACAGAGAGTGGAGGTTGATGGGAAATGTTCATCCTGGAGTTCAGTTGATCATGGTGAACCGCAAGGATCTGATTTGGGGCCACTGCTGCTTGTCATATTTATAACAGACCAAGATGAGGGCGTAGAAGGATAGCTTAGTAAATTTCCAGAATACACAAAGGCTTTGGAGTAGTGGATAATGCCAAAAGATGTTGGAGGTTACACAGGGACACAGATAAATTGCGCAGCTGGGCTTAGAGTTTGCAAATGGAGTTAAATGTGTAAAAGTGTGAGGTGATACACTTCAGAAGGAGCAACAAGAATAAAAAGTACTGAACTAATGGGAAGATTCATGGTCATGAGGACGACCAGAGAGATTGCGGTGTTTATGTAGATCCATGTAAGCTGACAGTCCGGTTGATAGGGTTGTTAAGAAGGTATAGGTGGGGGGATTCAAGTTGGTGGCGAGTCAGTACGCTTGCCTTGCTCAGCTCTGAACAAGAACCCAGAAAAGATGAGGCACTCACTCTCCCTTTATTACTTACTGTGGTCGATATCATTAGTTTTTGACGCCCAGAATTGCTGTGTATGAGTTTAAAATTATTAGAGAAATGTGTAAAGGGAAGGGACTGCAGGTGTGCAACAAGCAGGACCCTCTCCTGTAACAAGGGACACGTCTGCGCCTGAATCATCGATCACTGCGAGCGCGCCAGAGGACTCAGCTGTGGAGCACAACCTGGCCTTGGAGTTGGTGAAACTCTGAAAGAAGGTCGATTCAGCGATGGAGGAGACCCTGACCAGTCTTGAACCGATCTCCGTCATGATGCAGAAGCATGGCCAGGAGATCCAATGTGACAGACAGCACGTCATGGAGGTGGAGCAACGGACTGCAGCCTCTGAAACGGCGGGGGAGTCTCTTTGGTGTGTCAGGTCCAAACCCTGGAACAGCAGGTACGGGCTTTCGAAGAGCAGGTCGATGATCTCGACAATCAAGGCAGTCGGAAAAACGTCTGCCTGGTCGGGCTGCAGGAACAGGAAGAGGGATTCCAGCTGTTCAGCTTCTTGGAGCAATGGCTCCTGCAGTTATTGAAGCTGGGAGTCGGGCCGGGTTCGGGTGAGTGGGCCCACCGGTCGCAGTGCACAGGGCAGAAATGGACCAGCGCCCCCACCGATCCTAGTGCTACACCAGCAGTTACAGAGATCAGCAAACAGTGCTGGGAACTTCTTGAGCAATGCAGAAGAAGCCACAGGCTTTGATATACAAAGGATCGCTAATTATGATTTTCGAAGACTTTTCTGCGATCGTGATTCGCAAAAGGAGTTTAAAAGGCGGCTGGGGGATTTGAGTATCCAGTACTCTGTAAGTTATCCGGCAATATTACATTTCAGCCATGGAGTACCCGTGGTTAATTTCCACTCACCATAAAAGGCAAAGGACTTTCTGGACACCTTATAATAGACGGGCTGGCTGACACAATATGGACAATAACGTTTACTTTATTTTTTCTCTGTGGTTTACCTGTTCGTCCTTTATATATATATTTGTGGCTGTCCTACTTTTGTTCTTTTTTCTCTCTCTTCTCCCTTCTCTCTCTCCTCCCGTTACCCTTTGTTTGTTTGTTTTTTTATTTTTATCATTTCCTTTTCATTTCTCTCCCTTGATGGGAATGTGGTTGGGGAAGCCGGGGGTGGGTCTTTTTTTTACCAGAATTCTCGAGGGTTAAAGCATGGATAGGACAGGTTGACCTTCTTACTATAAAGTGCTGTGTGGGTTTGGGGTCAAGCATCAGCTGGAAGGAGCCATGAAGGGGTTCGTGGATAGGATGAGTGCCCCCTGTGGACAATGGGGAAAAGTCCCCTTTCATTTGTGTGAGTTGTTGGTCTGTTGTGGACGTAGATGTTAGAAGTTTTGATCTAGTAGTTTTGGAAATTGCATTTTTAAATTTAAACAAACTATTTGCTGATTTCCCTCGGCACGCTATCAGTGGACTGCATCCTCTCAAAGGGTCATGTACTATTTCAGATGGGTATGGCTGACCGTTCAGTTAAATGGTGCACCTGGAGTCATTCACTAAATAAGAGTAAAAAGATGCTTTCAAGCCTGAGAAAAAAGGGGATTGATGCCGCATTGCTGCAAGAAACACATCTAACCAGTAAGGATCACTTCAAGTTACAGCAGGCAGTAAAAAGAAGAACAAAGAAAATTTACAGACCAGGACCAGGCCTTTCGGCCCTCCAAGCCTGAGCTGATCCAAATGTACTGCCTGAACCTGTCAATCAATTCCTAAGCATCTGTTTCCCTCTGCCCCAAACCGACTCATGCATCTGTCCAGACGCATGTTAAATGAATCTACCGTGCCTTCCTCTACCACCTCTGCTGGCGACGCGTTCCAAACGCCCACCACCCTCTGTGTGAAGTACTTTCCGCGTGCTCCCCCTTAAACTTTCCACCTCTCACCTTGAAAGCGTGACCTCTCCTCTTGCTATTGGATCCTTCACCCTGGGAAAAGTTGCCTCTATCCACCCTGTCTACACCCTTCACGATTTTATAAACCTCAAGCAGTTCCCCCCTCAATCTCCTTATTTCTAATGAAAATAAACCTAACCTACTCAACCTTTCTTCATAGCCAGCTCCTTTCATACCGGGCAAGATCCTCGTAAATATTCTCTGCACCTCGCCAAAGCGTTCACATCCATTTGGTAATGTAGCGACCAGGACTGTACACAGTATTCTAAATGCGGCCGAACTAATGTCTTGTACAATGTTAATATGACTTGTCAGCTCTGATAATCAATACCCCGTCCAATGAAGGCAAACATGCGATATGCCTTCTTGACAACTCTATCCGCCTGTGCAGCAACCTTCATGGTACAATGGACCTGCACTCCCAGATCTCAAAGCCCATCAACTTTTCCCAAGGCTCTTCCGTTCATTGTATAATTTTCTGGAGAATTAATCTTG
>NW_025197980.1:0-3166 GCF_004010195.1 Chiloscyllium plagiosum
GATTCTGCTGGACAGGAGTTTCAGGCATTTGGGGGAAAAAAAGGATTGATGAAGGAGAGTTAACGCAACTTTGTGCCTACGAAGTAGTGTCTCACAAACCTGATTGAGTATGTTGAAGATGAAGGCAGAGCAGTGAACTTTTTTACACTGACATCAGCAACGCGTTTGGCAGGGTTTGGAATGGTAGACTGGTTATTAAGGTTAGATCTCCTGGAATCAGGGATAGCTAGCCAATTGAAAACAAATTGGTTTTGACAGTAGGCGATAGAGAGTGGTGGTAGAGGTTTGTTGTTTAGACTGGAGGTCTGTGACCAGCAGTGTGGCGAAAGAATCGTTGCTGGGTCCACTGATGTGCATCATTTGTAGACATGATTTGGTTTAAAATATTGTTAGTCATTATTAGCAAGATTGTGGATAACAAAATTACTGTTATAGTGGACAGTGAATACAGTTATCGAAGGGGATCTTGATCAACTGGGACAGTGCACAAAAAATGAAAGATATAGTTTAATTCAGGTGTTGGATTTTGTAAAGACAAACCAGGGAGCATTAACACAGTTAATGGTAGGGCCCTGTGTAGTGTTTCGAAAATAGGGAGACCAAGGTGTGCAGTTGCATTGCTCCTTGGAAGTGGCAGCACAGGTAGACAGGATGGTGAAAGCGGCATTTGCTACACTCTACCTCATGGGACAGAGATGGAGTATATGAGTTGGTAGATCATGATAAGGTTCTTCAAGATATTGCTGGGTCTCTATTTGGAGTACTGCGTGCAGTTGTGATCATCCTGCTTTTGGAAGCATGTTCTAAAACCGCAATTGGACCAAAGATTGACCAAGACACTACTAATACTGGAGGGTTGAGAAATAACGATTGGCTGGATAAAGTGGGAAGCAAAGCACAGGAATGAGATATCTTTGGCAGATAATGCTAAGGTGAATCCAAAGGGATTCTACAGCACGCATGTATATTAAAAAATCTAGAGAGACAATAGGGTCCCACAAAGATCACCGTGGCCATCCACGTGTGGAATCACAGGGGGTAGCCGAGAGCCGAAATGAAGCTTCCGTGTCAGAGAGTACTGTGGATAAAGACTAGGAAACAAACGGAAAGAAACAGTGATGTATTGCAAAGAGTCCATAATACAGAAGAGGTGGCGCTGGCAGTTTTAAAACACAAAGGTACAGAAAGGTCCGAGGTCCTGAACAAGTGTATCCCAGAACATTGTGGAAAATTAGTGGCTGTTACGATAGCAGAAGTATTTTTATCGTTGTTCTTCGAATTTCCTTTGTGCATGGGAGCTGAGACGTGGCTTTACAAATGTTTGCAAAACCATGAGGGGTTCAGGGAAGGTGAGTAGCCAATGTCGGTACCCCGATATAGAGGTGTACATAACTGTGGAATAAACATGAAGTGAGAGAGGAAACACTTAACAGATATCGAAGGTGAATATCTTCCACACAGAGGATGGCGCACGTATTGATTGAGCTGCCAGGGGGAGTGGTAGAGAACAATAAAATTGCAACATATAAAATAAATTTGTAACGTAGATGGAGAGGAGAATGTTTGAAGGGACATTGGTCAAAAACAGGCAAACGTGACTCGTTGCATTGAGGAACTATGGCCAACATGAACGAGTTAGATGAGTTGCTTCTGTTTCGCATTATTCAGTCTCCAGTTATTGGAAGAAGAGAGTACTGAGATAAGCCATGTTGTCGAGACAAATACAAGTTGCAGCGCCAGGGAAGTTAGTCTGGAATGCAGTACATTTACAAATATGTGTCGGGACGATATGGAAGGGAGGAGGCTAGGGACAGGATCTGTCACAGGAGTTAAAAGATATTACAGACATTGGTTTCCGAGATAGGACATAGGTCGCGTTGGCGAGTGAACATCGAAAATAAAGATTGCAGGCAGCATTACTACTCTCTCGTGAGAGGCCTGTTTTCAACTCTGTTGTACTGATGCTCACGAAGACAGCACATGCCGAAATTGATTACTGTAAACTCCTTATGCTGTATTAGTGCAACAAACGTAAAATAGGGGCAGTGATTGAGACCGGGGTGCGTCTGTAAAGAGCAGCACTGAATCTATGTCATGTTTTGTTAGCTGATGTTTAGAACCCTATCATTGCTCGCTGTGGTGTGCATTATGAGTGTTGTACCTTCGCTGTAGGATTTATTGAGGCCTCCAGATCTCCTTACCACTTGTCAGTTTGACCGATCATCTCCAATAAAATGAGAGACGAGACACCCAGCAGTTGAGAAGTCTACTGAGTCAGGAACGTCATGATTACCTATGGGAGACAGAGACATAGACAAAATGCGAAGTTAAACTAATGCAGTGAGGATTGCACAGATTGAACGGGACTGAGAACGACAGAGATCTGGACAATCCCAGTATCCATTCCTGGCCTGTGCTGTCGCGTCTCTCTGGAGCGGAAAGTTCCGTTTGCTCAGGGTCTGGAGGAGCTACAGAGAGAGAGGCGGTGACAGAGGCAGCATTTCGACAACACAATGAGGGATAGCACATGGAGAGATACTGAGTGGTAAAACCAGAGTGAAGGAAGATTTCAGGTTCGTACTATTGTGAAGGAACAAGCAGTTTTGATTCATGATGCACTAATATCAGTGTTCAGGGATGGGCAACCTGTGAGCATGCTAAGTGATGGACTAGTGGTATAATTGCTCGAGAATATATTCAAACTTTTGGCTAATGTTCATGGGATACAGATTTGAATACACCATCATAAATGTTGAAATTTGAAACCAATTATTTTTAAAATATTCATTAACAATCCACAAGTGAGTATGAAACGGTTGCTGATGTACAAACAACCCAAACACTTGTTCTTTCGAGAAGGATATTTGCCATCCTCATGTGGTCTGCTTGACATTCCCACAGCGAATTATTTGCTTCTGAATTACCCTCTGAAATGGCAGAGCACGCCACTCAGTTCAAGGGCAGCAGGGCTGGACAAAAACGAATGGTCAGCCAGGTTCACTCTCATCCGACACCTGATTTTTTTCAAAAAGATCTCCATTCGGATGACCCCACTGGAACCGTGCTGGCAAGTCATATCGGTAGGTTAATGGACAAGACTTCAAACTGACGGACAGGATGCAGGGACAGGATTCAGATGAAAGGAGCTTTCAAAGTCCAAAGAAAA
>NW_025197980.1:3780-5373 GCF_004010195.1 Chiloscyllium plagiosum
GAGTGCGACAGGAGAACTGAACAAGGTAAACAGAGTAAACAGTCGGAAATGTGTGTCTGTAAACGACCAGTGGAAAACATTTAAAGGAACAGTGTAAAACACTCAACACAAATGGCATTTCATTGAAACAGACAAAGCTTCAGCAAGAAATTTCCACGTGTCTCTCACTCAAGACAAAATAGATCATATTAGATTATGAGGCTTAGACGATCACCATAAAGTATGAACAAACCTGAAGCGAGAGAGTATTTAAGCAACAAGTGTTAAAACGTTTGCCAATGGTCTGCTCAAAGGAAGAGGACGGTGGGAAGAGTTTCATTGTCAGGGTTCATTGACACAGAAGGAACATGGCGAGTTCAATATTTTGGAGGTGCTGAGAGTGACAAGATTGGCAAGGGCCTGAAGAGTGTTACAAAGCCAATATGAATTCTTGCAGCGGGAGGTGTTTGCAGAGGGAAATAGTGACATATGTACTTTTATTTATTCATTCATGGGATGAGGATGTCACTTGGACCGGCATCCTTTGCTCCAGTGTCAATCACCCAGAGACCAGCTCAGAGTCAGCCATATTAATGTGGGTCTGAAGTCACATATTAGCCAGGCCAGTTTAGAATGTCAGCTGCGCTTCCGTAAATGATGTAAGTGAACCAGATGTGCTCATTCTACTGATCAACAACTGTTTTGTGGCGGCCCCACCAATGCCTTTAACAGCCATAATAGGACATCCATCTCCCACTGTCAATGCTCTGAACAATGAAGGCAAAAATGCCCCAAATACCTGCTTCACCACTCCGTCTACATGTGGCACCTCTTTCAAAGAACTGTGTACCAGCGTTCCTCGGTGTCTGTTTGACACGCTACCTAGCGAACCAACATTACCCGCCCTGGTTTACTTCAACAATTGTAACACTTCCTACTTATCTCAATAGACTCCATCTGCCATTATTCATCCCACTATTCCAACAATGCTGTTAATCCCGTTGTATATGATATTACCTCCTTCACTGCCAAATGTATCATCAATTTCAGTGTCACCCCACCCCCAACCTTACGGACAAGGAAACCAATATTCCCATCCTAATCACTTATCCAAATATCAAAATTCAGTGTACCCACTGCACCGCTTGTCTATGCCTCCCGTCAGATCAACAAAGTGTCTCGAACTACCCTCTGTCTTCTAACGACAAGCCGAATTTTGTACCCAGTTGACTACTAACGACAAGCCGAATTTTGTACCCAGTTGACTAGCTCCTCCTGGATGCCATAACCTTTTATATTGATCTGAACTTCTTATCTCGTCTATCATATGGAACGTAGAACACAGAACATAGAACATTCCAGCACAAGGTCCTTTGGCCCATGATGTTGTGTCGACCTTTCACCCGACATTAAGATCAAACTAACCTACATGCCCTTCATTTTACGATCATCCATGTGCATATCTGAAGTATATCTCACCCATCTCCTCTGGGTCCACATGCAGACGACGTCATTGTTCTTTAAGGGACCCCATTCTCTCCAAAGGTTACTCTTTAATCCTTATTGACAACTTTCTTAAATCTTCTGAAAATTTAAATAAATCACATTCTCCTA
>NW_025197981.1:0-5374 GCF_004010195.1 Chiloscyllium plagiosum
GCTGTTCCATTATTTAGGATGGAGATACTTGTGGTGTCCTCTCCTCCAGTGAGTTGTTTAATAGTCCATTGACATTTATAATTGTATGTGGCAGGACAGCAAAGCTTAGATCTGATCTGTTTGTCTTGAGATAATTTTGTCCTCTCTATCAGATGTTAGACCTGCTATTTGGAATGTAACCGGTCAAGTACCATAGCTTTAAAGGTTTGTCGTCAGGTTTAGGTACACATGGATCTGACTCTGGTATGTTCACCCACGCTCCTTACTGAACCATGGATCAGTTTGATGGTAATGGTAGGTTGAGAGATTATCACAGGGAAAAGAGTTACAGATTATGATTGAACACAGTTCTGCTGCTGCTGTGATCTATATCATCACATGAATGCCCAGTTTGAGCTGCAATATCTGTAACTCAATTCTACTGACTGTCTCCCAATTCACACGGAGACCCATTCACTCATCAACACTGTACTCCGTGATCTAACTTGGTTTCTGATGTGGTGGAATTTCCATTTTCACATTCTTATTCTGTTAGGATCTCTTCATGGTGTCACGCCTCCAATTTGTTACATTATTTAAATTATTTAACTTATTCATCTCAATCCTTTCCATTTCCGTAATGACATCTTCTATATTTAAAATGAATGTGTTTCCCTCTGTTTCCCTCCCTGACCATGATGAAGAGCTCTGCAGTGCTCATGATGCAGCCTTATGCACCTTCAGAGCCAATGAAAACCTGGTGTTATTGTTCACTTCCCTGGTACACAGCGCTCCGTGTTGGACAGAGCTTTTGAGCATCTGTGACAGATATCTGTGGAACTAGTTCAAACACAGACATAGCTGAAGAAACTAAGCAGGTCTGGCAGCATCTTGTGGAATGAAAGCAGAGTTCATCTTTCGGGTCCAGTTTCTCCAGAAAAATTTGTGTTCTTATTTCCAGTACCCATAATTATTTGTTTATTTGAAAATTTGTGCTATGCCTATTCAACCCTGGAGAATCTGCAGAGACAGAGAAACCGAGTTAGCGTTTCAAGTCCAGTGTGACACTTCTTCAGAACGTAAAAGGATTGGAAAATGGGATTTTTAATCCCCGGCAGAGGTGGGGGAGCGAGTGATGCGTAACACAGAGTGTGGCAAAAGATAATTGGGCTTTTAACAGTGGTGAACGAGAAGATGATGGGAAAGATACGAATGGGGGAAAGGGGTCCTCTCTATTGAGTGCAAGATAAAGAAGACACAACCACACATGGTCATTGCGAGACTAGGGCAGACAATGTATGAAAAAGGAGAACAGTCATAGTGAAGTCAGGCTGTGAAGTTATCGAATTGAATATTAACTCCTACAGGCTGTAACGTACCAAAGTGTAAAGTGAGGTGTTATTCGAGCTTGGGTTGTGCTTCACTGGAACATTGCAGTAGCCCAGGACCGAAATGTTAGCATGAGAGCAAGGTAGGTTATGGAAATGGGAAGCAATGAGAGGGTCAGGGTTATTCCTACAGACAGAGTGGGAGTGTTCCTCAAAGCAGTTTCTGTTTTGTCTCCCCGGTGTGAAAGATACTGCACTGTGAGCAGCAATGACAGGATGTTTTACATTAGATTAGATTCAGCCCAAAATGTCCATACCGATCCTCTGAAGAGTAATCCACCCAAACCCAATTCGCTGTAATGGATCTAACACTATGGGCAATTTAGTGTGGCCAATTCACCTGCCGTGCACATCTTTGGACTGTGGGAGGAAAACGGAGCACCCGGAGCAAACCGACGCAGACACAGGGAGAACGAGCAAACTCCACACAGTCATCCGTGTCTCTAAATGAACCCGGGTACCTGGTGCTCTGAGGCAGCAGTGCTAACCACTGATCCACATGCCGGCCTCCAACTGTGTGGAGACTGATTTGAAACAGTACAAGTGAATGAGAGTGCAGTGGGGGGATAGGTCAGTCACAGCATAACGCCCTGTCCACTGTAGTTAGGGGATTCCTGGTTTGAAGGAAAAAACGCTCACGTCGGAGGCAGCTCACTGGAATGTGGCATCATCAAACAGAATCATCAGAGATGGAGAAACTGGGAGAAAGGAGTCACCATCCGCTGATCATGCGTTCAGCCACATGCAGAAGTTCCCTCTGAATAACTGAAAAGAACCAGACATTAAATGGAGGAGTTCTGACTCACATCTGGTCAGAAGCGTGATGTGGATAGAAACCCAGAGGAAGGTCAGTGAATATACATGGACAGACGTTCAAGCAGATATCCCATTATGCTCAGCAATTATTTGTTTCTACTCAAAAAGAAGGACTTGATAAAGAGTTGAACCACCCATGGTTGACTAAAGCTCTCAAGGATACTATTCAATCACAAATTGATGAGCATTGATATCGGGCCAGACTTAGGATGTTTATTTCAGGGACTACTGGCAGATGCTAGGCATGAATTTCAGCTGTGCTTCCTGAATTATCACAGAAACCCCTGCCATTGCTGTTCCATCCTGTTCCCTGCTCATCTCACCTTCCTGATTCCAGGTTCTCCCTCTCCAATTACAAAGCATATTCTCTCACATTGTTGTCCCTACCCACATCACCTTAAGTCTACCTTCCCTGCACTAGCATCAGGCTGCATTTTGTGCTGCCACTTTTCCTCTGGTCTCAGTGTGGCTCGGCCTCTCCATTCACGCTGTTTTACAACTTCCACTCACATCTCATTCTGGAAAATTTCCTTCTTGGAGTAAACCGTATTGAAAACACCTCTCCCCCGTTGCCCTGAATTCACACAGTGATCTAAATTTCAAAAAGTATACTCAGTCTACATTTCACTCTGCTAAAGGTAACTGCATTCTTACCGTGTGATATAAGAATTCCCTTCATTACATAGATCTGGCCAGAGATACGTTTTCACTGTCGAGATCATCACCCCTTTAGACAAAGGAATTCAGGTGTTTGATGCCTTTTTAGCTCTAGTAAGAGTTTCCTGCTGCCTTGGTCTTGTAACATGGAGAAAAACAAATCTTAGTATGAGGTTTGGGCTGAGTGTTGTTTACCTGTCATTTTTAATCTGTATAGGTAAGATGGTTTTTTTGAAGTTGGCTCTGTGGGTCGGCACATCATCGAAGGCCGAAGGGCATATACTGTACTGTCATGTTCTAGGTCATATTGATGAAAAGGAGGTCATCTGGAAAGTACTTGTACAGGAATGTGCATAGAAACTAGAAGCTGATGTGGGCTATTTGGCCCCTCGCGTTCTGACATTCAACAAGATCATGACTGACTCCTTTCCGATTTGTATCCAACATTCTCACTCTACCCTCAAAAATGTTTGATCCCCTTCTTAACGGGAATATGAATACATGCACCCCCACTCTTAAATTTATGCAAATAACCCATCTCCATTACATTTTTATGGTTTGACAAACGTAATGAGGAGGTCAGATGAACAAGATGAAGCAAATGTCTGAGATGAGGAATTGCGAAATCGTCCAATAGAAGAAAGAAAATAAGATGAGCGATGACAGAGTTATATAAAGCAATGCAATCTGCTGCGTGCAGTTCTGATTTATTTGCAAAACGTTTTATGCAGGTACAATAAGTAACGAAGCAACGTCACAGAATTGTATCAGTTATTGTGAGCAACATTGAATATAAATGTAGATGTTAATGTTTCAGTTGTATCAGGAACTGAGTGTTGGCAAGTTCAGTTGCCGAGATAGCTAGTCTATCAAACAGAACGATACTAATAGCATGGGTTTAATTCCTGCTCTCACTTGATAGTTTAATTGAGTATAACATTTCTGCAGAGCGGGTCCGCTGATAGAGAAACATCTAGGAAGTATTTTTGAGATAATGAGCTTTAACCAGTGCAGTGCCAGAGGGATCAGTGCTGGGGCCGGAATTATTAACCACACAATGAGTTGGGTGATAGAAATGAAAGTATTACCTCCATCTTTGTGAGTAACACAAAAAGAAGTGGGAAGGCAAATGGTGAGGATGTTACAAGGAGTTTATCATGAGATAGAAAAAAATAAGGTGAGTGCATAAAAAGTTGGCATCTGACATATAGCGTTGGAAAGCTTGTACTGATTAACTTTGTCAGGTAAAATAGAAGAGTGAATCTAATTTACAAGAAAAAAGACTCAGGAATTTCAGGCCCTCGGCTTGACAGTTAAAAAGTTGGCATGCAATTCAGCAATTATAGGAAATTCGAATGCACTATTAGCAATTATTTCAAATGTGGTGGTGCATAAATATCATTCTAAACATGTACACGTTTCTATGCAGACTGAACGTGCACAAATGTGAACGGTTCTGGTCTAATTTTCTAAGGAAATATGTAGAGGAGATAACAGACATATTGGTAGCAGGTGGAAGAAGCTCCACAGAATTAATCTGAGAATTGAGGTATTTTCTTATGGAGTGAGCTTGAGTAGCTTAGTGAAAACCTCATTGGAGATTGGAAGAATGAGAGGAGATCTCAATGAAAACAAAAACAGATTGTCAGTAGGCTTGACAGGCTCATTTCCAACAAGGTTGTCTCAATTTGTGGGAGAGTCCAGGACCAGAAGGTATAGTCTCAGTCAAAGAGAGCATATCTTTATGAGGGAGGTAAGGAGTGCCTACTCTCTCAGAGGGTTACTGAATGATAGGCCTGTTGAAACCCTGTCGCTAAGTCTAATCAAAGCAGGTGGTGGACAGATTTCTAAGCAGTGAGGGAATCAAGAGCTACGGGGATAAGGCAAGAAGTGGATTTGACGATCATCAATCAGCCATGATGGTAATGAATTGTGGAGCAGACTTGATTTGTTGAACAGACTATGTTAGCCTAAGGTCTGATAAACATTCTCTTGGATCCTGACAGATTAGCTGTGGATATAATGCTTCAACTTACATATAACATGCAAACTTATAGTTCATTTATTAAACATGAGGGATCACCCATTCCAAACAGCAATTAACTTTCCTTTCTACAGGTGGTTTTATTTTGGATTTCTCTAGCTGAAAATTTAGTGGAAGCAGAGACCCTAAACACCTTTTAAGGCAGAAGTAGATAGGTTCTAGGTCAGGAAAGGGTTGAACAGATTTGCAGATTAGTTGGGAATGCAGGTTCAATACTATAATCAGCTCAGCGTGACCTTATTCAATCAGGGTAAGCACAAGGAGCTGAATGGCATGCACCCAGTTCGGCTGCCTCCGTTTGTACATTCTTTGACATAGTGTTTAAAAAATCGTACACAACTCATCTATGATATCAAAAGATAAATAGCAATGTTAAAACTGTAGGTGGAGCCACCAATAATTTACATCCTCATTTTCATATGCAGATTGTGAATATTATACAGTACTTTATAAATTGATTCCTCTCTCCTGAGCACACTCTTGTAAACAA
>NW_025197982.1:0-498 GCF_004010195.1 Chiloscyllium plagiosum
ATAGTCTCCTCTGTTTCTGTGCACCAGTTTATATCAGTAAGCAGCCTCCAACTGCTCCTGTCTAGCAGGGTTGATGGACTGAATGGAATACAGAAAAATGGGACTGAGGAGCAGGAGTGAGTCATTAGATACTTTGAGCTTTTTCCACCAGGCACTAAGATTGTGGTTGATCAGGTTGGGGTCTCAGCTCCACTTTATTGTCTATATCCCATCATGCATGACTCACTTCTCTGTCAAATATTGACCTAATGCAGCTTTCAATCATTGTGAGCATGGAGGCACGATAAACTTCCAGTGAAGAGAATTCCCACTTGAAAGGTCCTTTCAGAATTATTCGTCATCCTTCTTATAGAATCAGAGAGTCATGCAGAATGGAAACAGACCCGTTCGTGCAATCTGTTCACTCCGATCAGATATCAATTCTGACCCAGTCCCATTTGCCAGCATTTGGCCAATATCACTCCTCTTTCAGATACTTTTTAAATGTGCGATTGTAAC
>NW_025197982.1:4765-5376 GCF_004010195.1 Chiloscyllium plagiosum
GTTCAGGAATTGGAATCAAATCCTGAGTTCTGGCTCAGAGGCAGGGACACTACCCACTACACTACCATACCCAGATTTTGGGTCATATTTTAGTGCCCACTTTCAGTTCGGTGTGAATATATTATAATCAGGTTACCATTACTGAACTACACAAAACATTTTGTATTGTTAAACAAATGCAAGATATTTGTCTCAACTGAAGGATGTTGAGTGTATGTGCTGTGCTATCCAAATTAACTATGAACATCTTTAATCGCTATTATCTGTAGTCTGCAATATTAGGGAAAGAAATCCTGCATCCACACTCTGCCCAATGAAGGGTCTCAATTGGATATTTATTACTGAACACCAGAGACGAAAGAAGAGCTTAATTTCTGGTCACAAAACACCGATCACTCTTAGCCAACTCTAACGTGCGAGTCCCCTCTTCCTGGCCGGTGATTACTGTCCAGCCTCTCCTCCCTACTGACTGTGTCTGAAATCTGTCCCTCCTCCCTCTAACCACACAAGGCAAACCAAGCTCAGATTCTTTGTGAAAAACAAGGCCGGAGTGTGCAGGTCTCCTGGAGAGGGATTGACATTTTAAAATTGAAGGGAGAGGGGGAGGTGGC
>NW_025197983.1:0-5376 GCF_004010195.1 Chiloscyllium plagiosum
TTTGTACCCAACCCCATGCTGCACCGGTCCCGGGAGCGTTATATCGTGATGGTATACAACACATTCCAAGGAATATCTAAATGCAAGCTGAAAATGTCATGGGAATTTGCAAAGTGTTAGTGTGTGTGTGTGGGTTTACTCTCTATCTCGACCCTTTATGTACTTGTACTCAGTGTAGACTGATTTTTATTCTTAGCCAATTTACCTGACTTGCACATCTTTGGACTGTGGGAGGAAACCCACACAAACACAGGTAGAATGTGCAAACTCCACACAGACAGCCACCCGAGGTTGGGATCAAACCTGGGATCCTGAGAGGGAACCTGTGAGGCAGCAGTGTTAACCATGGAGCCATTGTGCCAAACTGCAAGCTACCCTTGTCTTGGAGTCTTTACTGGGGACAGTGGAGGATGAGTTTTATTCTGTACCTAACCCCATTATGTACCTGCCCTGAAGTATTTGATCGGACATTGCAGAATGAGTTTTATTCCATGGCTAATCGCATGCCATCTTGTCCTGGAGTTTTTGATGGGGACAGTACAGTCCACAATACTACACTGTGCTGTATCTGTCCTGTGACAGTCTGATAGAATATACTGTTGATGCAGCTTTATTCTCTTTCTAACCCCGTGCGAGAACTGTCTTTCTGTGTTTGTTAGTGTTTCGCGACAGGCAGCATGGCTTTGTGCAGGGAAACTCTTGTCTCACAAACTTAAGAGGGTTTTTTGAGGAAGTGAAAAACAATTGCTCAGACCATGGGGCGGTATGATGTCAACACTGGCTTCATAACTTGGAGGAGCCTGTGTTGGACTGAGGTGGACAAAGTTTAAAATCACATTACACCATGTTATCGGTTGATTTGGAAACACGAGCTTTCGAAGCACTGCTTCTTCACCAGATGGTTGGACTCACGACGCAATGTGCCAACCACCTGTGCTTCCAAATAAACCTGTTGGACTATAAACTGGTGTTGTGTGAATTTTAACTACATGTGCTTCAGCGTGGCCTTTGACAAGTTTGCTTGTGGCTAATACAGAAGGTGAATTCAAATGGTTTCTGTGGTGATCATGTAAGATGGATACATAACTGACTTCATCGTTGAAGACAGAGTCGTGGTGGAAAGATGTTTTGATTGACTGGAGATCCATGACCCAGTGATTCACTGCGGAGTTCAGTGCTACCCTTGTCTTGTGAAACAGATAAATGATTTGAAGGAGAATATAGGTGGTCAGATGAGTAAAAATGTGAACGACACTATGTTTTGGAGAGCTGTGGATATTGAAGAGGATTACCTGAGTTTACGGCAAGGTGTACATTGGCTGGAGATTTCAGTGGCGAAATGGCAGATAGAATTTAATCTGGACAAATATGAAGTAATGCTTCTTGGAATATTTAATGCAGGATGGAAAGCTACAATAAATGGCAGAACCATTAGTAACATCACCATGCAGAGTAATCTACTCGGGTTACAGATCCACAGTTCTCTGAAAGCGGCAGCACATAGAAAAGGTACCCTCTAGACCATGTTCTCACTCATCAATCCGGGCACAGAGTTATTGTGGACGAGGACAGACCACTCAAAACATTCTGAAGCAAGCAGCACAAACCGCTACTTTGCAATTTGTGTTGCGAAAGGTACAATGAGAATTAATCAGAGTAAGTTAGCTAGGTTGGCTACCAGGTTTTAAAACAAACAAAATGAACACCTTTGAGGGTGAAGAACCTCTTGATGTTCCCTTTTACTGTTTCCCACCAGTCCGCTGGGGACTCAAAGAGGGGCTTCACGGTTCTCCAACCTGCGTAGTCCCTCTTGGCGTCCTCAATGTTTCTGGAGTCAACCGCTTGGTGTTCAGATTCCACGTTCCCTTACCAGCCCGCTGCTCGTCCTGTAGGTGACAGTCGGCCAGCAGGAGGCAGTGGTTAGAGAAGAACATCGGCTTGACTTCAGTGGATCTGACCGAGAACGTTCGGGATACAAACAGGTAATCTATCCTTGGGCAGGAGACCCATTTGCCCTTGACCAGATGTATCTTCGCTGCACTCCGTCTGCAGGGGTGCTGAAGACGTCGTACAGATTGGCATCTTTGACAGTTTCCATCAGGACTCTGGACGTGATGTCCAGTTTACTGTCCCCCCGCCGGATCGTCCATCTGCATCAATGATACAGTTGAAGTCTCCGGCCAGAATGACTGGCCTGGACGTAGCCAGCAACAATGGTAGCTGCTGCAGGACAGCCAACCTTTAACTCTTACCCGTTGGGGCGTACACATTAATTAGTCTCAGGGGAGATTTTATGTGCATGATATCAGCGACGAGGAGGCGCCCGCCCACTTCCTCCTTAATCTCGGAGATGTTGAAGTCGCCTCCTTGCAACAGGATACCCAGGCTGGAGGCGCGGCTGTAATTGACCCCCCAACCAAACTGACGGCCGATGGGCCCACAAACTCGACCATCTCCTGTAGCTACTGAGGTACGGTATCCCACACTCCTGCAGAAACAGGAAGTCAGCTTTATCGTTTGTCAGGAAGGCCAGCATATAGACACATCGCGTAAGAGATTTAATGCTATGCATATTAATACTGGCAATTTGTATCCCTATTACAAAAGTTTATCAGGTTACCATGTCCATTTGCTGATGGTCCAGCCTCTCTGGGGTCGTTATCAGCATTCCTGTGTGAACACGAACTGCTGGACACTCGCAGGGCCGAGGTAGCTGCCCGGCTCCTCGCTGCAGACATTTCCCTGCTCTGGTGTCTTCGGGTCAGGACTAGGGTTCGCACAGTCCCGTTCTCTCTCTGACATCGGGGCTGTCCGAAGATCGCTGCTCCCAGTTACCTGGAATTGTGGGGCGGTGCGTACCTCCTGGTTCTCACCAGGTGGGGAGTGGTCTTTACCAGCCCCCTCAGAGGGTTTGTCATTTGTTATTTGTGGGGTGCTGCCCTCCTTTCTCCCCACGGCGCTCTGTCTCTTCCTCTGGTGTCGACCTCCGTACGTCCGTCCTCACCATCTGAAGATCTGCCTGTATCCTCCTCGTGCAGGTGTCGTTTCCCCCTTTGATGGGTCGCTTTGAGGACCTGGCCATGTTTCCTCATCCTGGTTGTTTCAGGAATCCACTCCTTTGCCTCCTTTTCTTTCTGCTCCTCCATTTCCTCCATCTGTCCTGTGGGAGCTTGGATTGGCTGTTGCACCTCCCCGCTGGTTGCCGTCTGCTCCGCTCCATCCTTCTGGGTGCCCGCAGACACCATTCTCCTGCTGGTTTGTGGTACCTTGCTGGCCTCTCCGCAAAGATTGTCGTTCTTGGCCTCTTTGCATCCCTTGGTCGGGTGACCCTCCTTCTTTTAGTTCTGACAAATGCCTCACCACACTCTGCCCTCGAAGCAGCAGCAGAGGGGATGAGACTGCCACTCACCTCCTTCTGGAATGTGTCAACGCAACAGAAGTCTGGAGACGAATGCAGGAGTGTTTGTCGAGGTTCGTTCCGAGCAGCTCCGTGACGTGGGACACCGTGCTCTACGTTCTGTTCCCCGGGACGCACACCGAGACGAACTTCAACTGTGCCTGGAGGATCGTCAACTCGGTCAGAGACGCTCTTTGGTCTGTCCGAAACCTGTTGATCTTCCAGCTGAAGAAGTGACCCCGACTGAGTGTTGCAGACTGGCACATTCAAAGGTCCAGGACTACGTGTTGAGGGATGTGCTGAAGCTTGGGGCAGCTGCCGCCAAGGCGCGGTGGGGAAAGACCACTGTGTAATGTCTGCCTGCCAAAGGATAGGGAGCCTACGCAATAAGTGGGCTCCGATGACGCCTCAGCTCAATTTCTGCATTGCAAACGTACAGACCTGCATATATGAATGATTACTTGATCGCTCGATGCAAAGAAATGGAATGTAGGTATGTATGGCATGAATTGTACAGATCATCAAAATATTTTAATGAATAAAGTATAGTTTTGAAAAAAAAAACTATCCAAAGGATTCAAGTTGTGTTTTTGTGTTAATGAAACTGGATTTGAATTTAACCAATTAATTTAAATTATGCCCAGGATATCAAAAACCAATTGATTTGAATTTAATTGAGTTGGCAACATTGGACCAAAGTGAGGTTACATGTCTAGGTGTTTTAAAAGGAAGGACATTTTAAACAGTAGTCAGAGCAAATCCCATTGAACATGAGAGTACATGTCATCTAAAAGGGCTATCACCGCTCTCAAATAAATCTCTTTGAAGGCACGATCTATCAAATCCTGATGGATAGGATTTGTATGTGTATGAAAAGGCAAGGACTGATTAAGAACAGTCAACGTGTCTTTGTGCATAGGATATCATGTTTCACTAACTTGATTGCGTTTTTTGAAGAATGCTTGAAGAGGATTGGTGGATATGATCTATATGGACTTTAGTAAGTTTTTGACAAGATTCCTCATTGTTGACTGGTGAACAAGGTTAGTCCAATTGGAACAAAGGGAGAACTAATTATTTGGATACTGGACTGTCATGAAGATAGACGTCAGACGGTATTGATGGAGGGTTGTCATTCAGATTGGAGACCTATGACCAGTGATGTGCTACAAGGATCAGTACTGGGTCCACTGATATTCATCATTTATATAAATGATTAGATGCAAACATAGAAGGAAGAGTAAATAAGTTTGCAGATGATATAAAAATTGGAGGTATAGTAGTTAGTAAAGAAGGGTACTTCAGTACAAAGTGATCGTGATCTGATGGGTTAATGGGCCAAGGAATGGCAGATGGAGGTTAGTTTTCACAAAAATTACATTTTAGAAAGGTAAATCAGGGAAGACTTATACACTTAATGGTATCGTCATGGGGAATGTTGAAGGTTCATAGTTCATTGAAAATGGAGTCACATGCAGATAGGATAGTGAAGAAGGCGTTTTGTGTGCTTCCCTTTATTGGTCAGAGCATTAACGATAGGAGTTGGGAGGTCACGTTGCGGCTGAACAGGACATTGGTTCGGCCACTTTTGGAATATTGTGTGTAATTCTGTTCTCCCCCCAATAGGAAGGATGTTGTGAAACTTGAAAGAGTTCAGAATATATTTATAAGGAGATCGCCAGGTTTGGAGGGTTTGAGCTATACAGAGACATTAGTTTAGATTAGATTAGATTACTTACAGTGTGGAAACAGGCCCTTCGGTCCAACAAGTCCACACCGAACCGCCGAAGTGTATACCACCCAGACCCATATTTCTACATTTACCCCTTCACCAAACACTACGGGCAATTTAGCATGGCCAATTCACCTAACCTGCGCATTTTTGAATCGGAGAGGTTGAATAGGCTGTGACTGTTTTCCCTGGAGCATCAGAGGCAGAGGGGTGACCTTACAATGGTTTATAAAATCATGAGGGGGAT